>NW_017100478.1:37758-54314 GCF_001263275.1 Habropoda laboriosa | reverse complement strand
GAGATAGATATCAAAGTCAGGTTAATATTTTCAAATGCAATGCTATATTTTTCTATTCTTAATATTATAGCGTTTGTTGAGACGAATTCAACGAAGTGCCACATTCTGTTTCGATATAAAAAGACTAATGTATTGACATTATGTTGTTTTTTATTGTTACCTGCAACCTACAAAATCATACAGGCATTTGTTTCGCAAATTACTTGCGTAAATGTATTTAAATATTCGAATATTTTATTATGCATTAATAATCACACGAAATAAAATATGAACGTGTACCCGTGTATTGAAAGCTACACTGATTAAAATACGGATGTATTAATTATACGTGAATATCTAATACATGTCCCAAACCATGAACTTTATACATACGTACATTTATAATAAAAATGCATCAAATGCAGTCAAATGCATCACTTAATTTCAACAAATTTGTTGTATAGACAGCGAGGGTACGAATACTTATGGGACTGACTGTATGTAGTAATAAAATTACAATCCTTTATAAATTGACAAGTATACACTGTGTCTTGTTGAACATATATTTTCAAACCTACATAAACTGAACCATCCTTCCTGCACCTCATTTTCCAAAACACTACACCAAAAGACTGATTTTCCTTCCTACCGTTCCATTCTTGCCTTATGAAGTGTAAAAATTTAACGAAATGCAAATCTTTCTTATACATCTTATAAAATTGTTGTACTATTACCACTTTATTGCGCATATGTGTATGTATATGTGTTATAAAACTTCGTGAATACCTTGCACTACGAATCAAAGAAAAAACCAAAAAATACAGTAAAGTTGATCTCCAATCTGACGTAAAGGAAACTATTCCAAGAAGATCGTCCTTTTAAATCACGCGTATAAATTTGATAGTTTTCGTATGTTGCAACGGAATGGTTCAGTAGTTCACGACGAAACTCCACCCCACGAAACGCATTTATTTACGTTTCCCTGGCATCCAATTTTGCTATGCTATTTCAAGTTGAATCTCTGCCAAGTCCTAGAGATACGTTTTATTTCAGGACTTGCTGCTCGCTACCGGTGGCATTGTGGTCAACTTGTTAGACGCTTTGGCCGCTGAAAAGAAACGGTGGACGATCAGCGTGACCCAAGCTGACGTTTACGACTACGAGATTATTAGTAAGTTTATTATCTTGTCCGTAGTTACACGTGTTACGTGCGATATTTCACCGAAATTCGTGAAAAAGAACTGTTAGGAATGCCCAACTTAGGCATGCATCATTCCTTCCGAATTATTAGCGGTAACGATTAGGCTTGCAGCATTTAAGTGTGCCTAATCGTTTCCGCATTAGGCCTACATTCGTCTTTAGGTATGCCCAACTGAAATTCTAGTCGGGCACTGCTCCATGCCATTTACTCTAGAAATTCCCAGAGAATCTTGAATTCAATTTATTTACTACTTTTTATTACAAAAAAAAATAGTTCTGTCCCAAAATACATAATATCACTAAACGAAACAAAAACGAATTAGGACTGATTTAATATACACTACCAATTTAAACAGCAACAACAAAAATTGAAACTCAAACGTTTAAAATGTGACGATAACTTCACGCTTAATCCACAATTAACGTACTCAAAGCACCCCATAATACATACAAGTACACACAGTCACAGGCATACACCCAAGTCTCTCCCTTCTCACATACTGCCCTATCTTAATACTTATCGTCAATATCCTCAATATCGTTGGCCAGATCCAGCCCAATCCCTCTTTCAAATACTTTTTAATTACACACCAAAAGCATAAGATCCAGCTGGTAGCTGGAATAGGGTACACGGGGCGAGGTAGACGGTGGTGCTTAGAGCGTGCAATATCACGATCATAGGTGGGCTCAGGGATTGCGTGTTGCAAGGGGCATTCAGGCCATTCGCATATTCACTGAGACACGCGAACAATATTGATTTGCCCGGGACCACCTGTAGCAAACTCTCAACCAGTATTCGCACACACGTTTGTATAATTATAAAATGTAATTGAATGGATGAGAAGAGAAAAGGAAAGATTCCACTGGACTATTACTTTTGGAAAATTGAGAAAACTGATACAACTGGTTATTTATTAAAACTATCTTATAATTGTCACTTGGGAATTGTTATTGCGGTTTTGAAGGATATCTTTGCGATACAACGTTCTTCATTTTAATCATTAAAATAATCTTTTGGAACCTTTTCTGTCTTCTGCTTACCTATTTAATGACACTGCAAAAACACTTGAGTTCGTCGACTTCAAGTGTGTCGAAAATTTCATGAAAAACAATTACCCCAATATGTTGTGCCAACGGTGAAACATGGAGGTGGTAATGTAATGTTTTGGTGCAAATAAAGTGGACAATTTAGTAAGAATAGATGGATTCTGCGAAAAGAAGAATATTTCAATATTTCAGGTGGACACATAGACGAACGCAATATTTAATAATTTTCATTAATTTGTTGGTAAATTTATTATCATATACTACATCTTAGATCTTCTACACCTCAACGACATTAAAAATATTGCAATATAATAAAGACATACGAATCTTTTAATTAGATCACATCGAGTGTCCGAATACTTATGCACGGTAGTGTAGGTGTAATTTCCTCCAAGCTTGTCTCCGACACAAATGTTCAAAATTTTGAAAGCATTGTATTCTCTTTTGTTTAATAACAGAAACACAATATTGAATTGACCTTAAACGACCTTCAACGACCCTGTATGACCCTAAGTGACCTTTGATGGCCCCCAACAACAACATTTGATACCGCAGAAACTGTATTTCCGCCTCAAGATCGGTATAAATCCCATTGAAATAAAAGAAAGAAACTTAAGTCGGTGAAATTCTTTCTTCCAGTTTTTTCTAACGAGTAATCTCGAAGATTAAACCGAGCCATCCAGCGTGTCTTATGCATTCCATCTGTAAAGACCATTGTTGCCTCGGAAATTTTGTTTCCCTCAGGGGGAACGATATTACGCAAACGTGTGTTCAACGAAGGAAAAATGAATACCCCCTTTCCACGTGTTGCTTTCTTACGTTGGTAGAAGAACCGTCTGAAGAAGAGTAGGTTGCCATGGAAATGAATATTCCTCCATGTTGCAGGACCGAATGAAACGTTTCATCCTCGTATCTTTTATTTACATATCTGTCCCTTAAGAATGAAAAGTTATCGGGAGAATTTACCCCGTTCGAACAGAATTCATTACCCAACGTAGAATTTCAAATGTATGCAAATCGATTTATTCTTCGTTCGCAACTTTCTCGAATCAAATTGCGGTTTTTAGATTCGACTTAAAAGTGTAATTAGGAAAGTAGGTTTGGTTAGTGATTTAATAAAATGCTATTATCTTAGGAAATTTCTACGAATGTTCTTTTTTAACTGTTTAATTATTATGTAGACCTAATTAGGAGTGATAAAATACACGGTTTATAAATCAGTAACTCCTTAATCATTTACAACTCTGTACCTCAGAGTCAGACTGATCCAAGTTCTGTATTGTAATTTTACAGCAGAAAAAAGACATCAGTGATCACACATAAATCAGCATTGTTGTTGATGTAGTTCAAAAAATTAAATCTTTCTTATTTATAATGTAACATAAATAGGCCCCTATGACTCTAATAGAGTCTAGAAAGAGAATAACTCAATTTTGAAAAAAACAAAATGGAATTAGAGACATTCAGTCTGACTCTAAGATACAAAACTGTTCTAGTAACACGAATAACAAACGTAACGATTGTTTAAAGGCACTGATTTTTATACAGTATGTAACTAAAGTTCCCTGACTCTAAATTTAATAATTTATTGTGGGTGAAATGGAAGAGAGCAAAAAAGCATGATATATACCTTCATATGTTGCCAAAAGTAACGTCAAATGTCTAAAATGTTTAAAACTTATAAAAAAATATTAATACGTAATTATCATTACACTAAGATGATCGAGCACCGATTAATTTTAGTTTACAATGATTCTTTTTTAGACTATCGAAAATGTCTGAAATATTGTCTGACGACCATTACGCTGAACACCTTGTATATCTTCTTTTCTTACGTCTAATTTTATTCTGAATTCACGCTTATCGTAGTATCCAACGATGACGTTAAAAATCATTTTATACACGAAGGCTATTTAACGTTGCCGTCATGTTACTCGAGAATGGTTGTCGAATTATTCATAGAACCGAAGGCAGCTATTCTACTACCTTAGCTCGCAGTACAGTGGATGTTTGCGAATCACTCGCAATTGTGCACAGCATTGGACGTCCCTATTGTACGTCGCGCCGTGTATATACGCGGGAGCACTATACATGAATCAAATCCATTTATATTCTAAGGAGTACAATCTTGATACATCGGCGGGTGTCAACAGTTCCATCTTTTAAAATTCCAGGTTGTAGACTTGCCAGGGGAAATTCTATCGACAGTTTCTTCACGTTTGCTTCAATAATTCGTGGCGTAAGCATGAATAGCTTTAATGATATTTCATTAAGAAGATTCAGCTTACCAGTAATCATAAAGGGAGGAAGAAGAAAGGAACTTTTTCTGTGAAAAATGTAGATTCACTCCTTCAGCTGAACATTTCTTTAAATTACCCAAGAACTGTAGTTACTTAGAATATTCACAACGAAAGGGAAGGAAATACTCGAATTACCTTTTATCACCTCAAGCAAAAATATTTTGCAATGAAGCGGTGTCTAAGATGAGAGATTCATATCACGAGGCAATCACGTAAAACGTGTTTTAGAACAAGATCATACGCTAGGAACTTTATTTGAGATAGAAGACTATAAATACGCGTAGTAGGTAACTTCAACAAATCCTCTCCGTAATGTTCCTGAAAACCACATCCAATCGTACAACTTTCGCACATAAATTTTGCCACATCGAAACGATTCGAAAAATTCGAACTAAACATTTCTGATGATCAATTTTTCACCACGATCAAAACTACAATTCAAAATAATTAGATGCAAACAGTTCAAATCCTCTACGTCAAATTCTCGCTCTCTAATGATACCATTATAGGTAATGCTTGAAAATTATAATCCAAGCAATCAATGATAAACAGTACAATTCAAATCCCATGCTCCCTCAATTTACCCCACGTTCAGTAATAATCACTAACAATCCAAATACTGCATTCCTCTTTAAATGTCACAATAATGCTAAACGACCACTAGTAATTAAACATTAATAATACCAATACTAAATTTCCAATTCCCTCTGCAAGCTATTAAGTTCGTCAGAATATTCAATCGTTTTATTTTAAAAGAAAGTAGTGTAAAAAGGTCAAGCGTTCTCCAATGAAACTGCTACGATTACAATATTAAAGAAATATATTAAGATATTAAAATTTGCTCTCATTAATAAATTGTCGAAGAATTTTATTAGATGTTAGTCAAACTAGATGAGGTCAAAATTGTATGGAAGGTGACATATTATTTTCTTCTTTATTTTATTAAACTTGTATCGAGTCCTTGTAAATGTATAGAGTACCAAAACTGCATTTGTTTAATTATTTTTTTGAACCAGGTGAATAAATATTTTCAGGTATTGTGAATTATGTTATACCAAGTTATTTTATACCAACTTGGTCCAATTACCGCCATTATGAACAATACTTGTTCCGTCACTACGAAGAAAGAAAAGATTCCACTGGACCTTACCCGACTAGAAATTTCAGTTAGGCAGACATTAGGTCCACATTAGGCTAGCCTAATTTGCCTGTTAGGCCCCAATGGGGCAGGCAGCCCCATCAGGCCCGCATGCGGTATGTAACGCAGAATATTCACAACCGCCTAATCGGGAAATCCGCGTTAGGGTCGCATTAGGCTTTCCCAATGAGGCAAACCACATTAGGCACATATTAGAATAGCTTTCTTAGGCTGTCATTGGGAGACATTAATGAAATCTCACGAGAAATACCTCATCAAGACACTGTATGGATTAAATTGTAAAAACTTTTATCTTGTTGAAAGCTCTCACGCAAGCGTACGTCCGACACTGAGATGTCTGTAAATATTCCTACATATAAGTTTGAAAGCCCTATTCCACCTAATTTAGGTGTGCGCTCGGCCACCCCCATTTCAGACACGTATGGCAACTGTTAGGAATGCCCAGCCTAAGCGTGCGCTCGGCCACTCCCATTTGGGCCATGTATGGCAACTGTTAGGAATGCCTAATTTAGGCGTGAGCTCGGCCACCCCCATTTGGGCCACGTATGGCAACTGTTAGGAATGCCTACCTTAGGTTCTCCCATTTGGGCCATGTATGGCAACTGTTAGGAATGCCTAATTTAGGCGTGTGTTCGGCCACCCCCATTTAGGCCACGTATGGCAACTGTTAGGAATGCCTACCTTAGGCGTGCGCTCGGCCACTCCCATTTGGGTCACGTATGGCAACTGTTAGGAATGCCCAACCTAAGCGTGCGCTCGACCACCCTCATTTGGGCCATGTATGGCAACTGTTAGGAATGCCCAACCTAAGCGTGCGCTCGGCTACCCTCATTTGGGCCATGTATGGCAACTGTTAGGAATGCCTACCTTAGGCGTGCGCTCGGCCACCCCCATTTGGGCCACGTATGGCAATTGTTAGGAATGGCCAACTTAGGCATGCATAATTCCTTCCGAATTAGGACCTAATGCGATAACGATTAGGCTTGCAGCATTTAGGTATGCCTAATCGTTTCCGCATTAGGCCCACATTCGTCTGTAGGCATGCCTAACTGAAATTCTAGTCGGGAATTTTTCACCAGAATAATACAAGACCGCATGTGGCACAAAACGTGCAAAAAAAGTTATACAAATTCAGTTGGGAAATTGCTCCATCAGATTACCATCTGTTTTGTGCATTACATTTTATAGTGGGCAAAAAATTTGATAATTTCAACTTTATAAGAAATAACATTGAAAAAATTCTGTTGTGGCAACATAATGGCTTTACTACAATAGTAGGTAGAAGTTATGGAACGAGAGGGTGACTGCAACATTCTTTCATAGTATTTAAAGATATGTTCGAAATATTGATCTAAATGGCATATCAATAAACGACGCGTACTTATTGGACGTCTAATAACTGTTAGGAATGCCTACCTTAGGCGTGCGCTCGGCCACCCCCATTTGGGCCACGTATGGCAATTGTTAGGAATGGCCAACTTAGGCATGCATAATTCCTTCCGAATTAGGACCTAATGCGATAACGATTAGGCTTGCAGCATTTAGGTATGCCTAATCGTTTCCGCATTAGGCCCACATTCGTCTGTAGGCATGCCTAACTGAAATTCTAGTCGGGAATTTTTCACCAGAATAATACAAGACCGCATGTGGCACAAAACGTGCAAAAAAAGTTATACAAATTCAGTTGGGAAATTGCTCCATCAGATTACCATCTGTTTTGTGCATTACATTTTATAGTGGGCAAAAAATTTGATAATTTCAACTTTATAAGAAATAACATTGAAAAAATTCTGTTGTGGCAACATAATGGCTTTACTACAATAGTAGGTAGAAGTTATGGAACGAGAGGGTGACTGCAACATTCTTTCATAGTATTTAAAGATATGTTCGAAATATTGATCTAAATGGCATATCAATAAACGACGCGTACTTATTGGACTACCTAATATAATTCAAACGTCTAATCACAAGCAAACACGAATAATTCAAAGGTCACACTTCTAATTCCCTTTTACACGACGTAATGGCGGTAGAGGACAATTGAACTGCGATCCAAACGTTCAACAACTGTCGAACGGTACGCGTCAACGAGTCGGTCGAACTGACAGGCGACATACGCGTACTCTACTTGATCGCTGTCACAACGCGGACAATTAGGTATGGAAACGGTCGCGTACTTAATTCGGTCGTGGATCAGCTCGATGAAACGATAATCGGGTTTAACGAGACACGAAATATCTCGTCTGGATGATTATCGGTTGAACGCGTTTAAAACAAGGCGATCGACTGGACAATCGAAGCGGGGAAAATACGCTTGCGTGTGCGGATGGGAAAGACCAGAGCAATTAACGGACCGAGTGCGAAATCGTGTAAGCGATTCTTGAATAAATAACGGGCTGAGGTTTCCGTTTGCGAGCCACTAGTGCCGCGATACGTTCGAAAAGGTGTACGTTAAGGGAAAATTAACGATTCATCGTGTACGACGAAGTTAATGCTTCGATCAGTTGTTAATTAGTGACTGTGCAATAGGGATTAATACGTTTCGTTTCATTTACTAAAACGTTGAAACGAAGTTAACCCTCTATAAACCGATATTTCTTCATTCTCGAGAAGAAAAATTGCGGTTGATTAAAATTTTACATTTTGTTTGGAGAAGCAAGAAAAATTTACTGGTAATAATGTAATAGTATGACAATATACAACGATATATGTAATGCAGTAGTATAGGAATAAACAAATAAAACAAGATTTATAAAACATGTTATAAGTAGAAAAATGTATACGTAACTTTCAAGTCACATGGCGTTATAGCGGGTTAAAAAGTCAGGCTAAAGTATTCAGTTATAGAAAAATATCTATAGGGTTGAATTCTTAAGTAAAGTTCGCAGCGCGAAAAGTATGCGGTCTTTTACAACAATTTATTAATTTTTACATCCTTTGACTACAATAAAAAATTTTAACTAACTTGCGTCTTTTGCGGAGCAATGCGTCTTATATGTATAATACTATATATGCACAACAGATATTGGCTGTACAAATGAATCATGCAAACTTTTGTACACAGTTAAAGAATTAATTTTAAAATCAGTTGATTTTGCTATTATGTAATGTTGACATACAGCTGTTACAAATAACGATCAGTTTGGCGTAAAACTAAACATAACCTTAAAAAATATTCCGTTCAGCAGAGTGAATAATGGCGACAGATAAAGTACATATCCAACATTGTATTCTTTACGAATTCCAGCAAGGAAAAAATGCTACAAAAGCATGCGAATTGATCGATGGCAACATGCCTTATCCGATACCCACTTCCAATCAGTGGATGAGATACAAAAATGGCTTGACGATTGGATCTTGTCTAAAGACAGCATTTTTCCGTGATGGAATTCATCACTTGCCTGATAGATGGATTAAAGATATAAAAAGCAACCGCGAATATTTTGGTTGTTGGCTTCCACAATGTTCGTGAAGCCTGATTATATAGCATATAACTCTTTATTTGCAGCACAGTTTTTTATGTACCACTAATACAATGTAACTAAGTTCTTAAATGTTAAATATGTGCGAGTCCAATGTCCTGAAGTTCAAAGTTTGTGTAATCGTTCGTGCAACAGTTCAGAGTTCTATACGTTGCCAGTTTGTTCTCACAACAATGTCACGTCTTTTCTGTCACTTGTTCAGTCTTTCTATATTCTCTTGTCCGTCCATTTGGGTCCCTTGACGAGAGTGAGTTTTGGGTGGGAGGCCAAGACTCCCAATCAAGTTAGGTCCTTGGTCAACGCCCAACGCCAACAGCTCACCCTTAGGGAAGAGGTGTTCTGGGTGAGGTACGCGTCACCTGAGTTTATGGGAAAAACCCAGGGTAACCGTTCGCTCGCGAGAATGTGCTACTGAGATGCACCAAGAAACTCCAAATTCTCCGCTTTTATGAGAGGTTTGGAGCCCTCCTGACAATAAGGAATAACTAACGAACGAAATATTAAACGCGTATTCAAACCTTAATCTGAAAAATAGCAGAGTCGCGTCCGTATCGTAAACCTGGTCTAAACTTAAGTATCCTTAACATTGGTGGAACAACTTGCTGCACTTTCTTCTGTAATAAACTGTGTTTCACTGAAAAATATTGATTATTCATTTGTACACTTAATATGCGTTACAGTTACGAACATTTTTCTTTTCTCGTCGCGATACTTTTGCAGCAAGGTATAAATCATACCTTATAGTTTAATATTTGTGTACAAGTAATGTTAAAGAAACAATAAGTGTTCTCTGTGTTATTGAACCTTTCACGTGTGTTGCCGGTTCCTTTCCTCTGCCAAATAGAAATCTAACATTTCTAATGCTGCTATAGTATATTTTATTCTTTAAGTTAGCACTGTCCTGGTTTCGAGTCGTGCTATTTTTCAAATGTACCTATTACATTATTGCAAATTGTAATTTGGTTGAACTTCAGAATTTTTCACAAAAGTTTATTTAATTGAATGAAATTCTAGCTACCTTTTACTTTACTTTAAATTAGTAAATTTAAGGCTGATTTAAAAGTAAACAGTTTAAATTAGATATTGCACCCAACAATTTCGATGTCTAATATTTTATGTTCTAATTGAAATATTTAATTGAAACATTCGAAGGTTTGGGTACAAAGGAATTTACAGATATAAATTAAATTTTTCAATTTTCAAATTTAAATAGTGGAATCAATTGATCAACTATTCTAATTTGAATGTCTGAATTAAGATTATTCGTGTTTGCTGTTAATAATTCATGGAATAGATTCCTAATACTATACATAGATTTGACTATTTTAATTACTATTCCTTATTTTCCTATTTATAAAGAAATTCAATAAATCATATTAGAAACAATGGAACCATTTGTATCAAGAGCCATCGAAGCACGCCTGTTGCAACCGCTAGAATAAATACGGGATTACCTCCACCTACTTGTTTCGATTCACCGGAAGTACCTGAAATACAGTAGCTCTACGCGATGGAAGGGGGAACAAGGGTGAACTGTGGCCAATGTAAGATTCATAACAACGTCTTCGACCGTCTAACCTTCGCTTTATGGATCCTCGTATCTGGAAATTGCTTGTAAATTACGATTCAACAAGATTACTACCAACGGAGAGCCATTCTGTTCATCATGGCGTTGAGACTCAGGAACCAGTCGCGATTTCCATTTAACGGATTACAATTACGTGTGCCGAATCAGAAATGTTATAATTACTCCTCTGTGCGCTTGGAGTTTCTTTTCTCTTTAAACCAAGGAAAGAGAAGAAAAGAAAAAATGGTGCGTATAATAAGAGCAATTTTTACAGTGAAAAAGGAATTAAAAGTTGTCATGCTTTGGAGTCAAAAGTAATTACAATATTGGTAACTATGATGGAGAAATGGTTGTTTACCAAGGAAAAATTGTTTTTTTTCTTCAAAAATTGTTTGTTTAACAATGATGTTAATGTACTTCATTGGAGAATTAATTATGTAATTAGTGGTGGTGTATGTCGTGTTAGGTGAATTTTGAAATGGAAGTAAATTGCAGATTTTTTAGGACTGTTAATAGAAACATTTTAAACACTTTCTGATCCACCTTTTAAATACAGAGGACAGAAATATGTGGACATCCTTCAGAGTAACTTTTTTAAAATTCGGCCAAACGACTTGAGTTTTTTTGAGAAGTTAGAAGGATTAGTTTACTAGTTTACTTTACTAATTTTGAAAAAATTGCAATTTGTGGGAATCACGAAGAAAATTGTAAAGGTCACTGTTTACAACTTTTTTATTTGGGGCTGTAATGAAGATTTAAAACATACGTTTTGTAGATCTGTGTCAATTATACACATGCTGAAAATTTATCGAAATCGGTTAATGTTGCTATGAGCTACAAACGGATAAAGGTTGTGAAAATCGCACTATTTCACGACATTCGGCCTAGAACTGTAATAAATCTGAAGATTCTTCCATCTTTCGAAGCCTGTCGCTTGTTTCTCACCTAAATTTTCAGTATATGTATAATTGACACAGATCTACAAAATGTATGTTTTAAATTTTCATTACGAGCTCAGATAAAAAAGTTGTAAAACGCGACATTGGCTACTTTCTTCGCGATTCCGACTAATTGCAGCCTTTTCAAAATTTTTTATACGTCATGTAGTAAACTAATCCTTCCAACGTATTCAAAAAGCTCGAGCTGTTTGATCTAATTTTAAAGAAAGCTATTCTGCTTTGAAGGGTGTCCACATATTTCTGTCCTTGACTGTACGTATGCTAAAACGATTGGATGTATGACACGAACGACCGGCAAGATATGCTTGAGAGCATTTTTAACTGAAGTTTCTTTTTTTCTTCACAATATAATTGATCATTAGCGCTAAGAAGTTGGAGTCTAGAAATTGTTTTATACACGTGGAACGTCTGCGTTTCTACGGGCCATATACGAGGTGTGGACAAAAAGTTTTTAAACAATTCATGAAAATTATTTATTTGAACTTTCGTTTAAATCGATATTATTACATTCAAAACATTCTCCTGTAGCACCAGTACACTTAATCCAGCGTCGTTTCCATTGCAAAAAACCATGTTCTAGCTCATCCTTCGAACTGCTTTCGAACATCCTCGTCATTTCTTGTTGGACAGCCCGACTAGAATTTCAGTTAGGCATGCCTAAAGACGAATGTGAGCCTAATGTGGAAACAATTAGGCATACTCAAATGCTGCAAGCCTATCGTTACCGTATTAGGTCCTAATTCGGAAGGAATGATGCATGCCTAAGTTGGGCATTCCTAACAGTTGCCATACGTGGCCCAAATGGGAGTGGCCGAACACACGCCTAAATTAGGCATTCCTAACAGTTGCCATACATGGCCCAAATGGGAGTGGCCGAGCGCACGCTTAGGTTGGGCATTCCTAACAGTTGCCATACGTGGCCCAAATGGGAGTGGCCGAGCGCACGCTTAGGTTGGGCATTCCTAACAGTTGCCATACGTGGCCCAAATGGGAGTGGCCGAGCGCACGCTTAGGTTGGGCATTCCTAACAGTTGCCATACGTGGCCCAAATGGGAGTGGCCGAGCGCACGCTTAGGTTGGGCATTCCTAACAGTAGCCATACGTGGCTGAAATGGGGGTGGCCGAGCGCACACCTAAATTAGGTGGAGTGGGGCTCTCAACCTTTATGTAGGAATATTTGCAGACATCTCAGTGTCGGACGTACGCTTGTGTGAGAGCTTTCAACAAGATAAAAGTTTTTACAATTTAATCCATACAGTGTCTTGATGAGGTATTCCTCGTGAGATTTCATTAATGTCTCCCAATGACAGCCTAATAAAGCTATTCTAATATGGGCCTAATGCGGTTGGCCTCATTGGGAAAGCCTAATGCGGCTGTAACGCGACTTTCCCGATTAAGCGGTCGTGAATAGTCCGCGTTACATACCGTATGCGGGCCTAACAGGCAAATTAGACTAGCCTAATGCGGACCTAATGTCTGCCTAACTGAAATTTCTAGTCGGGTATGTTCTATGTACATATAGTAATAAGAATACATTCTAAATGTCAACTTTACGAAATAAAATGAGGAACATAGAAATATACTAATGATTAGGTGTTAGATTACTCTGTTTATTTGCATACAGAGATCAGATGAAATTGATCGTTTTCGTTTACCAGCGGTTGATAACTAATACCTCGAAAATTGCACCGAAAATAACGAACGGTTATGGCAATCGGGGTTAACGGGATTAAAAGTAACGCGTTGATTACTAGCTAGCTGGTAAGCTCGTAATTAACGGCCTCGATTAAATTACGAAGTCCCCTAATACGGTGCTCGTCTTTCAGCCGCCATGCGGATGATACGACAATAAACACGAAAACATTGCCGCTTTTTATCAATGAATTATACTTTTGTACTACATTGTTAAAAATTTATGACAAAATTATTACTTCTACTATATAAGTTCACTCAGTTAGGAAATTATTTAATACGTTAAATTAGGTGCAAGTATTGAAACTATTGTCAATATTTGATAGTGATTAAATATTAATATTACCTACATAAAAAAATATTTATTTTAACATAATCTAGGAAGCCCAACCTGTTCGAAGGATTAATTTCATTCCAATTAAAAACAAAATAAACACGATATATAATTAATTTGCTTACAATCGTTAAATACAATTATTTTCTGAAACAAAAACAAATTACTGGAGGCCTATACAAGTTATTTTATGGAGAAAACTAAAGTTTAAAACTTTGTTGTCATTTTGTTATCCTCCCTTGGGATTCCTAAGGTTAACCCCTTGCCTTTCGAGTTGTTAAGGAGGGCTTCTCGTGTAACAGCTCCAAAAAATCGTTTTATTTTTTTGGCATAAATCGATAGTTGAGAATATGTTCCCAAAGTTTTAGATCGGAATTTGAAGAATTAACAGAGCTACAACTCGTTGAAACATAGTGTGTCACGCATGTAAGTATGTACATATGTAATATCGGAGAAAACTTTACAGGCGTTTTTCTCGAAACCATGTCTCTTAAATTGGCGTGTACGATAGCTTGTTTTATTTGTTATACATTCCTCTGGGGACTATACCTCTGACCTTTATTTCATTTTGTATTTATAATATTCTTTTAATCAATATAAGCTCAATTTATCTACTGAAAAAAGTCCATTTTTGTTCGAAACCGTACAACTTGTTTAATTTGCCATCATTTTGTTTGAAATACATATAATCCCAGCACAAACTATCTAACTTTAAGAAACTTTTTTAATTTTTAAATTCTGATAATTGCAACTAGTGCCACACCACCGCCAACAATGGCTTTATCGTCGAAGCGGATAAAAACAATTGCATACAATTTGATATAACAATGAAAAAAAGTAAACGAAAAAAGGATTGTACTCGCAAAATAATAATCTTGTATTGTTAATAGCTTTCTCAAAAAAAAAAAAAAAAAAAGAAAAAACAGAATAATCGTTCGATTTTACTGCTATTACATGAGAAGCTCCCCTTAAATCCTCTATGTTAGCTTCGGCTGTTCACTACTTTCATACAACGCTAAATTAAAAGAAGTCAAAATATTATATAGAATTTTACTTGATAGTCGTCAATCCTAAATTGAAGCTAAAGTTGGAGCAGAAGTACAAGCTTAACAAAAATACAATATTTCTTTTGTCACATCTTGCCTATAATCTGCACCATGAGCGTGACTTGTCGTTATAAGGTAAGGGGTTAATAAAACTAATAAAATATACATGGTGCACCACGTAAAATAGTTAGAAAGTGTGAATAAATGGAAGAAAATTATTTTTACAAATTTTTTTATAATTTTTCAAGATCACTTATGTCTTTTTAACACGAATATACATACATGTATATACAGGGTGCTTCAGATGAAAGTTGAACGGTGTCGAGGGGGGCATATTGTGGAGTTAGTTCTTTCATGAGTGGACGCGTAAAGGTCACATGAAAGTGAACTTTGTTCTTTTAAATGGAATTATGTATTTTTTAATACATCAATCGATGCGCCTCGACATTCTCTATAAAAGAGTATTAACATATTTATGTCGGGAAGTTAATAGTTTAAGAGATACTTCAATTTAAATAATTTTAAGACACCATTGCTCTCTTACTAAGATGTTAGCTTCATTTACCAAAGTTAGCGTAACAAAAATATTTATACTAAACCATTCAAGAGGGTCTAAGTATCGATAACAATATTACTTTTACATAAAAAAAAATTTTTCTCAAGAAAGAAGATAGTAAATGTATGTAATTTCGTCGAATACATACATATCTGTACCATGACTGAAACGCATCAGTGTACTTGACAGTAGCACTTACCGAAAAACCGAAATAGAAAAAATTCAATCGTTACAGTTCGTTCGCAAAGGTTCCACCAATTTTTCCTCCTCTCTCTCTCTCTTCCCTCTTTTTTTGGTGACATTTATCATTCAACATGTTGGCCTCTCGAACAGTTGCCGAACGAGCGATCTTCGACGAAACGTCGCTGGTGCGTGTCGCCTGGTTAACAGGATCGATTTTTAACCACCGTGTCGCGAGCATTGCTGCTTGTTTTATTACCGCGTTTCAATTAATTTGGAGCAATGCACGGGAGCGCGCGTTCCTGGAGAAAAAAATCACGCGGCGAAATTGGAAGTGGAAATTGGAACGAAAACCGGTCGCACGCAAGCAACTGTTATTCCCGGTTTTTCATCCGTGTGATCGTGAAATATCGTTCCCAGAAACCATCGTGACAAATTTAAGGAAGTGTTATTATCTTCTCCAATGATAAACTGTCCCATCCTACGTGCACGAAAAGGCTTCTAAACCTTATGGATGAAGCGTTATTTCATGTCTTCTTGTGGCTTTTAATTGATTCACCGGGAAATTTTTTTATTTGCTGAATTTTGATTTGTTTCATATTCCACGGAGTATTGTTAAATTTTCTGCACAAGTGCAGAAAAATTGGCGCTTGGAATTTTGACAAATAATATTCTGAATTTAAGTAAATTCAAAGCTTCCGATTTTTTAAAGCAACGCTTTATGACGCGGGCGTAACAAAAGGCTATTTTCAAGCTTAACGTTAGAATGTATTTGGAGGATGAAGATATACCCTAGCGAGGGAAATTGAACTTTATAGCCTACAGGTTGTAACCACAAATCATAGTGATAATTAGTTTCCAAAAGACGATTCGGGTGGTCCCTTGGGAGAAAATCAAACGGCACTACTGTGCAGTAATTCGAGGGCTGCACGATAGACAGAGTATCGTGCAAGTCATCAGAACGATTAAAGTTTATACAAAATCAGTTTTCGCCTGAATGTTTTTATCACCATATTATTCTATTGGATAAAAAGGAATATCTTATTGGGCTTGTG
>NW_017100478.1:9951-37681 GCF_001263275.1 Habropoda laboriosa | reverse complement strand
CAGATTTTAGTTTCCGTCCTTTTGTCTCTCCCCGGGTTAAGACTTGCCTTCGTCCTCGAGTAGAAGCGCATATGTGGCATCCAGGTTCGCACGAGGACGAACGGCCCCGCTTTCTACAAATTTTCCATTTCTATCTTTATCTATCTCTACTCCTGTCTCCCTGTCCTAACAATATAAAAACCCAGTACGCCTACACCTCCGGTCAGTTTTTCCTTTACCAGCCATCGCGACGTACCCGCCGAACCGCTGCCGCCGGGACAATTAACGAATAAAACGATTGTATTTTCCGGACAAATTGTACGCCGACACTTAGATCTCAATAAATTGAGGTGAAAACAGTGCAACGGCGTTCATCACCCACCTCAGGCTCGTTGAATTAGTCTCACTGCCTGTTAACTGATTGGCGAAAAACAATTATATGGTTAAACATGGAAAAGTTGAAGGTGACTTTGAAAATTTGCTGTAAAAAGGACAAAAAGAATCTAATGGCATCACATTGAAGGTCCTTTAAAACCGCATCATCTATGACAAAAGAAATTTGATAGGTCTACTAATAACGAAAATGACAAAGGTGATCAGGTTATGTCATTCACTCTGTATATTAATTAAGAATATTTTGGTAGATTTAATATATTAAAGGTGTTAAATAGAAATTCAATTTTATTGTGTTGTTAGGAAAGATTTTTCTTCCATTATTATCTGGTAAAATTAGTTACCTTTAAGTAATTTTTCGGTAGTGGTTTCCACCCGATACGTTCACATATCTTTTAAACGTTTTCCCTTTGCTCATGCGGTAAGAACAGAAAACTTGTAATACCTTTCATTTGAGGTGGGACAACTGTTATGAACTGTAAGCTTCCCCTGAATATTAAAATATTGATGTACACTTTTCCTGAACATAAATGTATTCAAGAGCTTATCTGTTTAAAGAGAAGAAAATAATTTAAAAATTACAAAATATGTAATCAAGAAAAACATTCCCAAACATATTCTCTTTATTCATGTAACTTTAGAAATTTCTCAGATGGTTCAATTCAATTCTAATTAATTCTGAATTGCAGAACGTTGCTTATTTTTAGATACATATCTTTTAATCTTAAATACGATATCTTAAAGCTTGAAAGAATTAAAAATATATTTGATTGCTTGGTACGTTCTATTTCCTAAATTTTTAATTTAAATTGTAACACTTGTTTTCACCTAGAAAATCAGAATAGAAAAGGAAACAATAATATCCAATGAACTTCAAATCATTTTTATACCTTTTAATTTTTAAACTCCAATATTAATTTTAATTTTTAATTCCAATACTAATAAGACACCAAACATGTAGCTTTACTCTTTCAACTTTTATCATTGGCCAAATACTTTACTTAACTTCCATTTCTGAAATACCTAATTTAAATTCCAAAATACCCTTCCGTAAGAAAGAAAATACAAGGAGGCAGAGAATGTACGTACGAAAATATGAACATCCAATTAACTTCAAATCACTTTAACTATCACTTCAATTCAAACAACTCGAACAAGCAATCAGCATCACGCTTCATCGAATAAAGTGAAATCCTCATGATAGAGTCTGGTACCGACGACAGACGTTACCAGTCGGAGCGACTTCCGGCGAATCATAACGTGTCAACTATTACCCTAACTCTCTCGAAAGCACCGAAACATCATTTTCATTTAATTGGCAATAGCGCGGAAAGTGGCGGAAGTCGATAGCTAATAAACCGGAAATACAAGCCTCCAAGCTGTTGAAAACATCGAACACGAAGATAATCTTTAAATGATGGCGTAGTTAGGGCGAACAGTCCCGTAAACAGTTCACAATCCGCTCGTTATCGGAAAGAAGATGAAGTCGATGGTGAATCGCGAAAGGAAAATTCATTTCAAAGGAACGACCCTTCGGCAGAAAAGTTATAAAAATACTAAAGACTGTAGAAAGTGTGATGGCTAGGGGATGAAGGGGGATGAAAGAACTAGATGTGACCGCTATTCATCCCGAGTAATCTCGTTAAAGTTATTACGGAGGAACTGCGGGTTTAATTTTCACGAAAATTATTTCTTTTTCAGCGTGGCCGCTCTGTAATTTGCACGTTATGAAAAACGATCCTTCCATAGGGCGCCTCTGATTCACTTTAGTTCGTGGATAACGCGAGGAAGATGCTTCTTCCAATTGATCGGTGGCACATGGAAGGAAATTCTGAATGAAAGAGATATATCCGTGTGTATTGTCGATACGAAATTAGAGGGAATGATTTAACGTGTTCGAGATACGTTGACACTTTTAATAATGATGGAGGAGACATTTCTGATCACTGATTTCTAAATTTTTTCCTACGAGAAAGTATCACTTTACACTGCTTGCTTTGACCATATTTTATATATTAACACCCTATAACCCGATTTTTTTTCGTTCACGAGAAAAAAAATTACAGTTGATTACAATTTTACATTTTGATGGATGGAACAAGAATTAATGCTTAATTATCATAACGAAATTGGGTAGTAAAAATGCAATGCTCCAACAATATTACAATAAACAAATAAAATGAGACTTATTATAGATACATGACACGTAACTTCCAAGTCACATGGCATTATAGAAGGTTAAGTTTGTTGTACACTATTTATACATTATTGTATATTTAATTGTATGTTAAGTAAATTTAACATGTAAGATTTAAAATTATATTGCAATTCATAAGTATTAGGACACTTACTGATTGTAAAGTATGCTGAAATCTACCGAAATCTATTGAAATTACCAAACAGAAATGTACCGAAATCTATTAGGTCGTTCCATAAGTTCGTGCCGAGAACGAAAAATAATTTAAGGAAAATTCAAGGAAATACTACAGCGACGACATAATGGTATTACTAAAAAAATGGAAAAAAGTTGTGGAATGAGAAGGCGCTTACGTTTTTTTTTTTGTCAAATGTAAAGGTTCGTTGGAAACATCGATCTGAATTTTTAAATTCGGCACGAACTTATGGGATGACCTAATATAAAAATTTATCTAATTGAATTGTATTAAAATCTATTGTATTCTACTAATATCTATTGAAATTTTTTAAAACCTACGAAAATCTACTAAAATTTACTAAATTTTACTAAAATCTACTTACTGAATGTGAAACAAGCCTCATTGTCATTACAAGATTAATATGAAATTATTTGGCACACAAAACTGATTATAAAATTATTAAAATCCTAAACAAAAATTATTCATTCTAAAATCTCGAAGTATAACGAGTACATATGTATGTATATTTTTAGTAATATATGACACTAACTTTGGCAAAGACATGTAATTTAAATCATATAATACTTTTTACACGAATATAATAGGTGTTCTAGTACTAATGTGTTACGAATCGCGATAATTGTCCCTCTTTTTGAGTTAGACCATTTAAGGAATCTACTCGGGATAAGGGACTCAGATGAAAATTGTGTGTTGTGATTGGTGGTGTGAAGCTGTCGTAGGTGATGGAAGTGTGCGGTGATTAGTTTTTTCAGTGTGTTTGGGGTGTGTCTGGTGATGGTGTGAAAGTGGGGAATTTGTTCTTACATTTGTTATATTGCTTATCGAAGGTCTGTTTATAGCTCGGAAGATAGACTATTAACGCACAACAGTTTGCTGTTGAAACTATGTATTTGTGAATGAACGTGAACAGAGCGCGAAATGCCTAAGCTTACTGATCGGAAAATTGTGTGTTGTGATTGGTGGTGTGAAGCTGTCGTAGGTGATGGAAGTGTGCGGTGATTGGTTTTTTCGGTGTGTTTGGGGTGTGTCTGGTGATGGTGTGAAAGTGGAGAATTTGTTCTTACATTTGTTATATTGCTTATCGAAGGTCTGTTTATAATCTTAGGTCATGTGGTGTTCAGATGTGAGAGGCGTCGAGTTTTTGGGTGTCGTAAAGTATTTTTCGTGTCGGCTAAGAGTTCGCTTTTTTGGGACGTGCTGGTCTATCAGGATACCGATGTATTGTTCGACTCGTCGGTACGGCCAAACAACCCAAGCGACGTCTGTTACGCATGTGACATATGAATGACAGTGTATATGCTAAAGTGAAGTTCCTTTAGTTATACGTTCAATTGAACCACCATCAATTTTGCCAATTCTGATGGACTTTCATCTATTAAGTGGGTCCATAAGTAATTTCATTTTTCATTATCTCATCTCTTATGGTTGGTATTAATCAAAGTATTTCCCGCCACTGTCCACTGCCTTTTGCCACATCTCGGATAATGAGTAGATACCGCTAGGATATCAAGAATATCGCATCTTTTGAATCGATAATATCAATTTGCTTCGTTTCCTTAGATTCGAGTAATAAAGAATTTACAAAAAGTTCTTAAAATTGCTTAGGTACTTTTTTTCTGAAAATTCCTAAATAACTTACAATGCACAACGATCCCAAATTTTTGACCGACAGTGTATATATACAAGATTGTTTCAGTTTCTCATAAATTATGTTTACCACTTCGCACCGTAATATTTTTCTTACCTATTAAACAGTTTCCTTTTCAACAGTCGAAACTTAAAGCTGCGTTACTTTTACTTCGCTCTGTACGGTAAATTAAAATTACTGCAGCAAGTAACAAGGAATTAAAATGAAAAATAAATGGAGAATAAAAAGAGAAATACGAATGAAGAAAAAAGTAAACCGGTAGAACACTGCGGCATCGGTAAGTCGAGGATTAGATCAAACGAACGTTCGCTACTGTCTAAACGTAGCCATCCACCATTCCTTCCCGTCTAATTAAGCATAACTTCATCAATTCCACACAGCGTGCCGGGGCTAATTTCATTATGCTCATCTCCAGACGTATACGTAACCGGGGCATCTGAAAATTAACAAATACTTACCAGCATGAGCCTTTGCCGGAGCTGATTAAAGTTTAGATTAAAGTAAAGAACCACTTTACGTTTATTTAATAAAACCAAGAGTTTAGAGAGGGGTGAAGAAAGGAGGAAAAGCAAGTTTACCGCACAATGGATGCGGTGAATTTCTCATGAAAATAAAAATACCGACCACCTGACGTAACTCGTCCATCCAGAGCCCGTTAGCCGCATCCTGCGGCTGAGTTTATGGTACCGTCTTAAGTATATACACTTTGCAGGCAATAGTTTGTTCGTTCCTTTAGTTGTTGCGATCCAATGCAAGCTCAAAATTGTCGTATCGTGAGTCTTACCTAAAGGTAGGATTTTCTATCAGCGTCAAACTCTTGTACGCTGATATAATAGAGAAGCATGCTTCGGTTTTCCTATAAGCGATTTTCAACTTCAGGCGTACTGTGCAGAGCTGGTGTTAAGGCTACTGGATTTACGACACGGACGCCTAGCAAAGCTATTTTTGAGCAATTCAATTAAAATTTTTATGCCACAGTTAATAGTTATGATCATAAGGCAAGGTCTAGAAATTGCTTTATGAACACAGAAGTACAAAATTTGACACATGATGCGCTAGTATCTTGCTCTTGCCCACTTGATAGCATAAGGCATGTCACGAATCTATTACATGGTGTGCGAGCAATTCGTAGACAGAGGTCCGTACACACCCTTAGAGCTGGTCCTCCCGTTGACCGGCATCACCGCCTTGCAAGTTATTAAGGTGGCGGGATGCTCGACGCCCTAAGAAGAGCACCCAAAGTCTGAGAAGTCCTCCGATTCGACAACCATGTCACCGTCTATTTTATAAATTTACTATATGTTGCGACCTTATTATCACGCGACGAAGCTTGGTCTGGCGGATTATCGTCATAAAAATCGTTAGTCACATTTGGCCGTCAAACCGAGGTGGCGAACACACATCGACCCACTATAAAACCTTTTTAAAGATCCACGGCCATAACCGAGAAAGGTTACGATAGCTTTACTTCACACTCGAACTACAAAAGCGTTACGAAACTTTCCGGTAATAAAAAGCATCGGTCTTCGGGATCGACAATGGTTACAACAAATTCGGTTCCCCAAACACGCCCATTGACACGGCATATTTCAATTGAAACACGTAACACCCTTCCCTTCCACACGGCGACTAGCCAATGAGAAGCTAACCGTGTTTATAAAAGTGTAAACACAACCACGAGACTAGTCATAAGGTAAACTCACCCGTGAGTCAAGTCAAAACCGGTGTTTAATTGGTCGATCAATTGAAAATCGGTGTTTGATTGGTCGATCAATTGAACACTGATTGGCCAAAATCACTGACCCGTAAAATAAAAAAAGAATGAACATAGGTACTTAAAGGAGTGAACACCCAGACGTACGCTATTATCAGTACGTCACTAGACCTTGACGAAGCTAGCTGCAATGCTGGCGAAACGTCGGAATGTAAATTCTTTTGGACACGGCTTACACCCGGAAGCCTCAAATATTTCCACTCATATGATGTATTAAGTTATCCTAAAAGTATCCCCGGTTTTAAACCATTTATTTCGAAAAAAGATAACACCACTGAGATTAAACATATTTATTTCAAATAATTTCCGTAATGTTTAATACACTTTTTCCACTGTATTACAAGAGCATTAATTCCGCTTACCTAAAACTCCGAATTTCTAAGAGAAATAAAGACACAAATGAATCTTCCTGACCTATAGCTTATACCCGAAAAAAATCATGTTCACTCTTTGGTGATCTATTTCGAAATGAATTCACTACAGTTTCCTAACACCGAGTAGCACTATCGCTACAGAGTCATGCATCAACGAATTGGACATCATCCACCAAAAACTGAAAATACAGCAACCAGCCCTGGTTAACAGAGAAGGCCCTATCGTTTTGTATGACAGCGCCAGATTGCACGTAGCAAGCACAACTGTATAAAAATTGCATCAACTGGGTATTGAAGTTCTACCTCATCCCCCATATTCCCCTCAATTATCTCTAACCAATTTTCACTTTTTCCGCTCACATGACAATTTTCAAAAAACGATTTAGGAAATAGAAAGATATCAAGAACTCCTTTCAGCATTTTCCTTCCCTAAGAGATTCGGATTTTTATATACGCAGAATCAATGCTCTTGTAATATGTTGGCAAACGTGTATCGAACATTGTAGAAATTATTTTAAATCAAAATGTTTAATTTCAATGGATTTATGTTCTTTTTTTAAATTTTATAAAGTAGACATTGTAGTTCGATTACTATCCTTGGAGCGTCTCCAATTCCCTTTTAACACGTTCGTCGCCACGTCACCCAGATATGGGTGACGTTCTTCTTCGTCAAGTTAAATAGGATTTTACAAGTAATTTATAAAAATCCCATTTGTAACACAAGAATTTAATGGAATATCACACTATATTATACTATACATTAATTTATATTTAAAATAAAATATAACATTATACTACGTAGCATGGTATTCGTTAAAACAGTTGGAACACATTTCTGGTGATTTTGGACAATTGGGACAATATGTTGGTCTTTTTTACATTTTTCCTCGCTTCCTGACGTTCGAGAATTTGTCTCTTCTTCTGGTAACATAGAACGCAAATTCCAGCTAATCGCTCTGTTTACGTTCTTGCGCTCCGACTATCGGATTTGGGCCCCGCGAGAAACTCGACCGATTCACGCTGGGCGACGAACGTGTTAATACAGGCATAATGGTACAATTAAAAATGAACAATTCTTCAATAAATAACCAATTGTGTTGAACCAATGACGAGTTAATTCTTCTTCCCCAGTTAACAGATTAAGTTAACGTAAAGGTAGCGTCATTAGTCATCGTAAGGACACTGTGACGCAACACTTGTATTAATTATAAGTAACTCCTCCTGCTTCTCATAATGTACTCAGATAAAATTAAATCGGTGTGTGAGTTGTAAAAGACATCGCAATCAACCACAGGCAAAAATAGTGCCTGTTCTGCAACCGATTTCGCCTCTCTATAGGTAGAATATGGAGATTTGCGGTCCCGTGAAATTTATTCCTGGTAACGACACACTCGTCGTTTCGTTTAATTGGCGAGGGGGAAATTCGTCGAGGCGGACAGTGTGTAATAAACGTGAAACGCGAGCCTCGAGCGAATTGTGTTTTCCATGTTTTTTCAACGAGCAGCTTTTCCTTTGAATCCTGTCTGAATTGAAAGTTTTTAACGTTCTCGCGAATCTCGAGGCTGTTCCGATGCTCCTTGAGCTTTCTGGGATTGATGGCTTTTGGAGATAGAAAAGATACTTTCGAATGTTTAGTCGAACTGCAGGCGTGGCCCGTTTGATAACTGGAATTGCACGAGATTTTTGGTCATTGATGCCTTTGTGAGAATTACAACTGTGCCTTGAGAGGCGCCGTATCAAGCAAGGAATGTTTGTTGAGCTGACAATGAGTTTCATCGTTAGACAGTTTTTATTCGAAAGAGAAAAGGTAAGAGAATAGGTGAAAAGATTTTACTGGACCTTATTTTCTGGAAATCGGAAAAATTAATATAGCCGCTTATTTACTGAAATGATTTAAAAATTATCGCTTGGGAATTATTACTGTGGTTTTGAAAGATAACTTCATAATAGAACGTGTCACGGATGGTTTCAAACAAAATTTTTATTTCTCACATTATTATCACTACATACTTCTCACTAAAGAACTACACAATTCTAGACTATTTCACTAGATACTACGCAAATCGTGACACGAAGTATGTTGCTATCCCTATACCTTAATTCTTGGCTAAGAATTTCATGGGGTCGTAAAGCTCGTTTACACTAAACTGGCGACGGTACTATCGGAATAATTCCCGATAACCTGTTTGATATTATGTTCTATATACGTTTGAACTTGACTCTCAAGTGAGAGTTGAAGTGTGATTTTATTTGACTCTCGGGCCAGTCCTTAAATGTTTAAGCGATGTGTACAATACTATGGTCGTGTTTTTGTAATAACTTCGTTTCTCGCTGATTTGTTGGCGTATATATAAAGAGTTCGTGGTTCCTGACCCGCGTCTGGAAACGTGCTAATCCTAATGACTTAACACCGGTGTTCCGAACGTCCATCGGACCACCATAGACCCCCTTTGAACTAGTCATCGCCGCGGCCAAACAATGGCATTGGTTCATAAAAGATACCATTACCGGAGGTCCCCCATGAAACGCACGGGACACTTTACCATCTCCACCCATCGACAGCTAATCAAAAACCACTAAACGTTCATATATACACCAACACACCATGGTCTTAGTCAGAAAACACAGAAAATAGTATCATAGTAAAAGTCATCGGTAGAGAGAGTATCACAAAGACACGAACATAGTCTAATACATCAAGAAACATTTAAGGACTCGCCCGAGAGTCAAGTTCGACTATAGAACTTCGTTTCAACTAGGCTATCAGGGACTAAATATTCCGTTAGCCAGCGTCCCAAAGTACCGTCGCGAGCAAACGTAAACGGAATTTACGATCCCGGGCAATACTCTGAAAAGAATTGCGGTATCAGGGACGCAACATTCTCACGTATTTAATTCAAGAGATTGGTTGTAACAGTTTTATATGCCTTTTTGTCTGCGGCATAACGAGACTTTCATTGTCGTAAGCGTATGATGATAAAATATTGAGTAATCGATTTGGAAATGTTGTTATACAATTGTGTCGTCATTTGAAATGTTGCTCGGTATTTATTCCTTCAACAGTATTAGTGGCCATTAAAACACCATCGAAAAGCTGCATTACTATAACAGATAAATAACCACTATGGCAGCTAACGCGATCAACAAAAATTTCATTTATTTGCTTGTTAAGTGATAATGAATGTTAATTTATTGGAACTTTCTGTGTTCCTTGCCTTATAGTGAAACTTTGTAGACCTAACAAGGCTTATATTAAATAACAAAAATTTGTCACTCACGAATTCGATACTTGAATATTGTACTACAGTATGTAACAAATTTTCCCTAACTCTCAGTTTAATAATTTATTGTGGTGGAATGGAAGACATTAAAGAGGAAGACATTAAAGAAATTATTAAGTATTCCTCCTTCGTACATATATGAAATATTTGTTAAAATAGTCATGAGAGATAAATATTTTATGCCCGTTTAAAAAATTCAGATCAGGTATAATAATATCCCACGAAGAAAACTCTCAGAAGACTATCGTCAGGCTATATTCAAGTTTTACGATCCATTTAAAAAAAATTCTCTTCAACAATCCCAGACGAATATTCCAAAAGTATGAAGAGAAAGCGTTGAACAAACCTCGCGTTTCTTCATCGAACGCTTCAGAGTCACGCTCGACGTTCTCCACGGCTGGAGAAACATTTGCTCCGAGCAGAGTTTGTCTATTTGAACGGCCGACGAGACACGGAGACTTAAGCCTTAAGAAGAACGCTTGACACGGATACGGGAAATGAGATGGAAATATGATTTGTAGCTCTTACCCTTTCCGCTTTCCCTTCTCGAAGCTTATTACAAGCGACAAGAGGAACATTCGAACAGGCATCCTTTTCAATTAGATCGGTTGCCGGTCGACAAAGTGAAATCAGATTAATGTTCGACAAACAACCGGTCCATGAAGTCTTTCGGTCGAGTGGTTCTCTCTGACTTTGACATGGAAATTCATCTGAGATCCTTCTCTGCACTGTTCGACTAACGAGCGAGCCCTTCGTTCGCTTGTGGATCATTTTCTTCGACGCGTTAAGATTGTGCTCTTTGCCTGATCCTAGATATACATGCACTAGTTGATTAATAAGTGGGTCAGATGTACTGACTACACTGATTACACGATTATATTCCTCGTTTGTGTTATTTTGCACTACTTGTCTGGCCATATAAATTTAACGCTTATTTAAGATCGCGTTTAATAAAAGATTTAGTCGTATTACTTGTTAATCGAATTTTCTTTAAGCTTGTTTCCACTGGCTGATCATACATTACGCATATACCACTTGGAGAATAATTGGATTACATGTGTAATACCACTACATGAGTGCAATCTTCATTTATATTATATTTCTTATCTGTTTGTCTAATCAGATTTTGCATATACCACTTATTCAATTTAACTCCTACCTGCATAGAACCTTGTTTGAGGAAAGATTTAGCTGTACTACTTGGATAATTAAATTCTCTTTACCCTTGTATTCCTTGCCTAACCACAGATACGTGCATATATATACTACTTAGATAATAATTGGGCTGTACGTACTGTTTCCTTGACTATAAATTTGCATTACACTAGTTGTCTGACTATGCATTTACATATACTACTTAATAATTTCAGTTGCTAAATATATTCTGATTTGACAAAGATTTCAGTTATGCTTCTTATAGAACGTAACTTTAGAAGAGAAAAATTTCTGGTTCTATTACTCGTAGCTCCAAACTTTTGCTTATACTACTTGTATCACAGCTGACGTTGCACTACTTAGGTATACACCAAAACTGGTATAAACAACGTTCGAGTTATACTCCGTCAGCGAGTAAACTCCATAATAATACTAGTAGTGTCTTACTATCTTTTGGTTAAAGTACTGGTATCATCAAGTCTTATTTTACGCTACTTATGGTTCTATTATTGATATTTTAAATTCAGGAGGTTGAACATTTGTTAGACTTATATTCTGTTTATACTACTTATACTATTATATAAATCGTGTTGCACTACCTGTTTGACGAATTATTACTTATACTACTTGACTGACATAACTCTTACCCACATCATTTGCGTGTTTGTATCTATAGTTGTCTATGTCTAGAACTATACTACTGGTCTACCTATACTATTATACTGACCATACAATCTGTCAATACTACTTGTTCGATCATGTGGCTTCGTAATACTAGTGGTTTAAGTTTACGCTCTACCTGGACGGCTTCACTTTACACCTAATTACGTTTCTGATTACATTTCCTCGCCATACAATTTGCTGGACCATGCACATTCTATCATATACCACCATAGCCTACTCTACCTGCAATACTCCACACCTAGCACTACACTTGATTGCATATGCATTCCATTTATACTATCACCAAGAATTTACTATCAATTATCTATACTACTTGCATAACCCTATATCCTACGGACTCCGCTTGAAATATCAGTTCATTTCAAAGGAATTTTACTTCACATCTGTGTGCTCCCTATTAACTCCTAAGCCCTTTGACTAATCTGAACCAAATTTTGAACACCTTACCTCTTCTCCCTCGCGTCATTATACAAATAGACATTCTATTTTATATACTGAGACTTTTTCTCCAACGCGTTATTGGAGAAGGGCCAGACTATCTGACTGTACAGGGTGGGGCACAAACTTTGTCCACTCCGAATATGTCCGATATTTTTAATAGTATGGAAAAATGTTACAGTCAAATCTTACTTGATGTGGGAGAGTGTTTTAATATGGTGTCAGTATTTTTTGCGTGTGGTAAATTTCAAGGTCATCTGTATTTCTTTAAATGAGATGATACATTTTTCTTATTCACTAATACTAATGTTCTTGAAATAAGAAGAAATAGCCTGAACTAGTATTCATGTAAAAACAGTACTTCATCAATACATCCTTGTTATTAAAAATCATCTCTTTAACTAGTAAAAACGAGTTAATTCGACATTTTTCGAGAACTGTTTTCTAACTTAACAAAGGACACTTGGTACACGTTTCAGTAGAATGAACACAATCCAACAACATCGAACAACACCCTAAATCACTCGTACTACAACTGCTCTCTCCACTGTTCAATGAACCCAAAAATAGCTCGTAAAACAGCACGGAAAGTGGTCCTGTTAAACGTCCACGTCCCCTTAATTGATACCAAAAGAAGGCGTCCAAACGATCACAGAGGAAAGCGGGCGACGAGTCACTAGCAACGATTGCACCGCGCACAGAGCAGCCAATTTTCCCCCGTTCTCCTCATTCCACGTTCCCTCTGGCTTCCTCTATTCTCCATTCTCCGCCCCTCTATGACATCCCTTCTATTCATTCACCCCTCGAGCATCTTTTTGTTCTCCCCCCTCTCCGAATTTTTCCCCGGTCGATTTTCATTCAACCTCCCATTCAACATCGATGCCCCTATATCCTCGCCTCTTCCCTCCATCCTCTTTTGTCCCTTTATCGTCCAGTTACCGAGTCCCTACGGTCGCTAGCAATTAACAATGCCGAGTTTTCTCTCCTCACCCTGCTAATTTGCTCTGGATTTTTAACTGCAGCCCACTTGAGCCTCGCGAAAGAACCTCGTCTCACCTCTTGCGTTTCTTTCTCTCTTCATTCTTTTGTTCTTCTCTAGCTTCCCACTGGCGACACTCTGCTGCCGCCAGGTCTAAAGATATGCCACCCCTGGCTCGATGTTCGCCTCTAATCTCGACGTTTTGTCCCGTTATCACGTCTGGCTAACTGAGTCAGAGAAATACTAGAAGGAGAGAGAGGCGGAGGGTTTGTTGGCTAAGCGGTAGCATTTTTTGGTGGAGAGTATTGTATCGAGGGGAAGGGGTTGCATCGATGATCACTGGAATAGAATGCTTTGTTGTTCCAAGTGATAACGCGAAGTGCTTTCATCGTTTGACGTTTTTGATCTTGGCAATAGCGTCTTTGTTAAAAGGTTTTTCATCTTGTAGAGTGTTGTTCTATTTTCTCAGATCAACTTTTTGTATTATTACTCGAATCTGTGTTAGTGGAAAAAGAAGATACGACTTTTGTACGAATTGCTTGGTAGAGCAATTCTACCAACAATAAAGTGGGTATAATATTATTACCAAATTCGATGCTTCTGTTTTCAAGTTTAATAATCATTGAGTTGCAATTTTTTAATAAAAACGAAGGTTAAGAGAAACTTAATTTAGAAGTTTCATGGCAAGTGTTCCGTCGCGCAGAAGCGCTCGCACCAGAAGGTTATTTTTGAGAACAAAGACGCTTCGTAGCTACGCGAAAATATAAGTAATTTCTTGTAAACAATGGCTTTAGAATTTCTATCTTTCGGCGTCCTCAATAGTCGAAGACGTGTCATAAACCAGGAATTTCCGACGCGTCATAGAATTTCTATCTTTCGGCGTCCTCAATAGTCGAAGACGTGTCATAAACCAGGAATTTCCGACGTGTCATCGAAGGACAGCGAAGATTCCACGCACCCGCAGGTAGGGCCTCACTGCTCCCAAGGAAAAGCGCGCTAAGGGCGCAATGGAAGGGTGGGTGACACTCAAGGGGCACGTTGATTGGTAAATTGTACTTTCGTGAAAAACCAATCAGCGTGCCTTCTTACACTTGGCGGGGGAGTCACTGGGGACTCCAGAAAAATTCGGGGATCGGAACACATTCGCAAAGATTCTCTCGTGCGAACAACAGACACTCTCCAGCCGTCCGAGGAGACATCACGTACATTTCGAGTCGCGATCGATCACTCGAGTCTTGAAACAAGCCGTCAATCGCATCGTGACGCAGGTTTGCTAACGTATCGAGCAAACAAAATTTGAACCAGTTACCTAAAATTAATTTGGCGGGTAACAGTCGCGAACGCGAGCTTTTTGAACATCGCAAGAGAGCGCACAACAAGCTTCTTTTTATCCAAGTTATGAAGAAACTTTGGAAACTTGGTACTCGCGTAATTTGCACAAATTACAATTTTTATGCGTGTGAGTAAATAAACATTGAACAAAAATAATATACAAAATGAAACAAATGACCTTTTGCTGTTAAAGAGTTTTCATTTAATTCCTGTTCTGAAAACACGTAATACAATTCTATATTAAAAATTACGTTTAGTTGAATTTTTCCTTTTGTTTATAATTATCGATATTTTGTGTGCTTTCTGTGTTATTCTGTTCACAAACAGATTCATATTCGTGGAAAAAAATCAACGAATAAAAGTAAGTAAAGAATTGTATTTCATACGTGCGGTAGAAATATCGTTTACCTCTTCAACCATTTGCTCACCATTAATGAACACGTTGTTCGGTTTTTATCATTAAGATTAAACAACGCGAGGCGCGAGGATCGTGGTTCGTTTGGCATGCGACCGCAAACTGCCAGCGCAAATACATTGACGGTCGTTGTGTTTGTTGGTACCCTCACAGTTTGGCCAAGTCTAGCTGATTTAAATCCCTGACAAGTACAAGTGGTAAGCTTGTTCACAGTGAGAGTCTACAAAACGCAAGACAAGGTCCCTTCGAATTTTTCAGTGCTATACTTCTCTGGACTTATTTGTGAAAATCTCTGAAAATAACCTTCGTGATTATCTTTATGTGCATTTACTGGTTATTTTTTAACTTCTTGAAATTCTTAACTTTTCTTCATTTTGAACTTATCTTTTGACATTTTTAACTACTTGAAAGAAAGTATCACAGTAACGTAAATTCGTCGAATTATTTTTTCTAAAGTGTAATATCCTCTTTGTGTTAGTACTAGTGATATTAAATGAAATTGTACATGTTTGAATAGTATTTAAATTGAACTTCCAAAACACCATGCAAAACGGTAAAAGATCAGAAGTCAGTTAAACAATTGAAAACAATCGAAGTTGTTTTAGGATTCACCTAAATATCTGCCTTATTTGTTCTATGAAAAAACTTCTCAGGGCAAAGTTACATTATTTCAGGGGGCACATGTAACTACGAAAACGGTTTTTCCTCAAGATCATTTTTTGACGAAATTTTAAGGTCATCGTTGTTTTTTTAAATGGCACTCTATATTTTTTTTTCAATATCCTCATAGAGAGGGGAAAAGAAAGTCCAACGACCTTAATGACCATACCATTCCCGTCATTAAACTTCGAGATATTTGAGTCGAGTAAACTCAAGTTACTGGAAGCGGTTATCAGAAGATACTTTTACAACTGATTGTGAATTCCAAAGGTTAGAGATGCTCGAAACGATGACCATTTGCCGCTATGCATAATTGGAATCTTTTGATCAATTCTACATACGCTTCTTCTATTCCCTGCGATGTTACGGATGCACATGCAGCTGCAATTCTCCCCTTCGTATTCTCCTTCATATTATCTTGTTGGTTTCTCACGATAAACCATATCTTCTAGTTTACCCCACAGATAAAAATCTAACAAGATAAGGTCAGGAGAACGAGCCGGCCACTCCACAATTCCTCGTCGTTCGATTCAACGTCCTCTGAACACCTTGCCTAACACTGTCGTTGCACACGTGGAATAATGTGGTGGGCAACCATCGTGTAATGTTTACGTTCGAATACGAACATGTGACTCGATGTTCTTGATTAAATCTTTGGGAAATTTTAATTATCTTTGGACGAAAATATCTCGAAATTGAACGAAGGGAATGGTTTTCATTGAATTTCTTTTTTCACTCTCTGTATAAGGATATTGAGAAAAATATAGAGTTCCATTGAAAAAAACAACGGTGACCTTAAAATTTCGTCAAAAAATGATCTTGAGGAAAAACCGTTTTCATGGGTACATGTGCCCCCAGAAATAGTGTAACGTAGTCCTGAGAAGTTTCTTCACACAACAAGTAAGGTAGATATTTAGGTGATCTGATTTAGCTGAGCCACCCTGTAGACCATTTTCTACAATACTTTAATCTTGTAACATATAATCCTAAAACAACTTCAACTGTTTTCATTTCTCGAATGATACAATTCCAATACTTTAATATTAAAACAAATTAACACTAGAATTACAATGTTTCAGTATTTCAACGACATTAAAAGTTTTCTACAAATGAATGTTCTTTTATATATTTATTATATAATTTTTATTTGATACTAAATCAGCCTGTAGGTAAAAGGTTTCGAAGAATTTTATACGTCAAAGGATCACGAAAAATCTCTTTATCTGTATGCTTCACGGTGGTTGGGATCGATGATGAAGCTGATAGTGTTATTGAAGACCGTTGCAACGTGACTCACCAGTCTATATTCATATCCATACGTACCTCAGAATTTACGTGAGCTGCGTTTCAGATAGATCCGATATCATTTCTCCAATTCTCATTGTATAAACTCGAAAACTGTGTCCTTGCTCAGAACATACGTACAAGATTACTTCAAGTATCGTTAAATCTGGCGAACATCTTCGTAGAATTCAAACACTGCTGTCTGTGATAAGTGAATTATCCCAGCTAGCTTTGCGCTCGTGTATCTGCGTTATCGTTTGCCTTGGTTGTATGAACTTGACAATTGTATTGTTCTAAACTTCGTACGGTACGAAAAGAAAAAGACGCACGGGGGATTCGAGATTGTTTTCACTAAAACTTGTACGTATCTGTTATTTGGGAAGTGAGATTCAAGATAAATTTCTAATTCTTGAAAGCTATGGAAGAGTGAATAATTTCCAATTCTGGAAAAATTGGGAATCTTTATTTCTCGAAATTGTGTGAAAAATGAGAGTTTTCAATTCTCGCAAATTCGTGAAAGTGGGCTGTTTTCAATTCTTAAACTTTGGGAGATTTCAAGCGTGGAAAAACTGAAAATTTTCAATTTTCGAAAATTGAGTTTTTTTCATTCTTAAAATTGGAGATTTTTCAATTGAGAAACTGAGAATTTTCAATTTCCGAAAATTCATAAATATCGAGAATTTCCTTTCTTTTTTTTTGAATTTGAGAGATTTCAATTGAAGAACTGAAAATTTTCACTTCCCAAAAATTCGAGAATCTTAAAAATTTCCATTTCCAGAAAATTGAGCACTTTCAATTTCTGAGAATAGACAAAGAATTGGGAAATCTCTCCTGACTAAAACTTTTAAGAATAATTCCTTCAACTTTAAGTTTTCACTTTTTCAGAATACTCTTTACTATTAAGCCCTTAACGCTCAAACTCGTGTCTTACAGGTGCACAACTAATCCTTCAAAAACAGCAATTTTGTTTAATTACTTTCTTTCACTATCCATATTGCGCTGTCCTATCTATTTTATGGTAAAAATGTAAGTTACAGCATTATAAATAAATGGGAAACTTATTTCTATACACCTAGGAAGTAATTGAAAAAATATCAAATTGAGCGTTTTTAGCACATCCAGTTAAGGGGTTAAACTCCTTCCAAAAATTATTTCACTTTTCTTTTCTCGTTATATTTTCATCAATTCAATTAGATTATCAAATTGAACACAGTTTCCTTGAAATTCAAAGCCGTCTGCTTGTATCTACTTTCTCCATGTCTCCTTAATTATTAACCATGGTTACAAAGTGTTTCTGCAGATCGTGTATGAATTGAGTTACCGAAAAGAGAAACGACGAACATCAGAATTCACGAGTCCCCTTTTGCGGAGAAGCGTTTCTCGTTTCTAAGTATTTAAAATTCATAAGTACGGGACTCGAGGAAAAAGGGGGGGGGGGGCAGTTTAATTTTGTCGCAAACTCAAACATGGTAACGAATATCAAATAACGGTCATACAAAATTAAAATTCAAATCACAGGTAGCATTTAGAGGAACGAAAGAAGAATTCCGTTTTACAATCAAGGGGACCACGAAATGGTATATAACTTTCATTCTTTTCACTCGTGAAAAATTACACGCATTTTAACTTTGAAATTCCTCCCAGCAAAGCGAACTAATCGGTTCGTATATTTTCCAACGGTAAAATTAATTTGTGGGATCTCTTGAAGTCCCTTCGAACGAAATTTCGATAATTTAAAAACTCGAGTAAAATTCCATCGTTTATTTTACTGCAATAATTCTGCTTTAAAATTGAGAACACCTCAATATTTCAATTAATTCCACTTAAAGTGCTCCACGTTGGAAGTTAACGGTTTGACTACCGATTCCACGCTTTTTCTACCAGCACAAAGCCACGGAAAAGAATCGAAAAAGCGTAACAAAGTTCGGGCCATTGCAGGAGGCCAGCGAGTAGCCAGAAACCCGTGGTTTATGTACTTTGTTGTGGAATTGCCTAACTTATTCGTGGCTTGCGACCAGCCGTTCGCTGCGCTAAACTTTATTATTTATTTCCCCGCTATCTCTCCTCAAACATCTGCCGCCATTGTCGCGCAATGCATCGATACTTTTCCACAACGCGATACGATATTACGGCAATCGTTGCTTACTAGGTTTCTATTGGCGAGCAATATTATTTTATTGATAGAGGAAACGTTTGATTTCACTGCTCAAAATGAAACTTCTTTCGTGAAACGTCTCGTTTATTTCTATGGTGAATTTTTTATCGTAACACTTGGTCCGTCTGGGGTCTTCGTTGACCGGGTTTATGGCACGCTCGCACTAGAAGGTTATTTTTGAGAACAAAGACGCTTCGTAGCTCCGCGAAAAAATAAGTAACTTCTTACGGAACAATGCCTTTAGAATTTCGACTTTTCCGCGTCCTCGATAACCGAAGACGTGTCATAAACCAGGGTTCCTGAAGGGTCAATCCACACGCGCGTATAACGGCACTCTCGGCCGAGGGTTGACCTGGCGGGAATTTCCGACGCGTCTCCGAAGGACAGCGAAGATTCCACGCACCCGCAGGTAGGGCCCCACTGCTTCCAAGGAAAAGCGTGCTAAGGGCGCAATGGAAGGGTGGGTGACACTCAAGGTGCACGTTGATTGGTAATTTGTGCGTACGTGAAAAACCAATCAGCGTGCTTTCTTGCACTTGGCGGAGGAGTCACTGGGGACTCCAGAAAAATTCGGGGATCAAAGATTCTCTTGTGCGAACAACAGACACTCTCCAGCCGTTCCAGCCATTAGAGTCAATCGAAATCGAGACTTCAGCATTTGCACTCGACCACGTTCTACTACGTTAGAGTAGAATAGATATCCAATCAGTTATCCAAGATTAATTTGGCGGGTAACAGTCGCGAACGCGAGCTTTTCGAACAATCACAAGAGAGCGCGACGCGACACCACTTGTATAATTAAACTTGTGGGTGTACTATTGATGGGATATACAGTGTGTTTGGCTGCCTTTGGTATTAAATTGAAGAGGTGAGTCCTGAAGTTATTTGATCCCTGCTACGGTCCTTGGGTCTTTTTCGACCCATCGCATTCTTATTTCTGTAAAAGCTTCTGTCGTTTTCAAAACAATATAGTGAAATTGTTACCGGTATGTTCGTTTCTGTTCTCTTGAAATTGCATTAAAAATTTACTGCCTGGGTTCATATGGCATAATGGTAACAAAAATTGTTACTCCTTAGATCTTTGGGTCTTCTTGTCCAAACGTAAACGAAGCGTTATCAAAAGACAAAAGCCAATCATGGTCAAGTCTTAAAAGACAGTGGGTGATGGAAAAGTCGAGCGACGAGATAATTAGTTCTAATAATGCCAAAAAAATGTAAATCAGAATTCGAGTATAACGTACAAATTTTTTTGTCGCGGTGTAGATACAATATGAGACTTTCTAGGACAGTATAAGTATTTCCCTCTATGGGTTTCTGTCTATTTCACCAACGAAAGCACTGTCAACGAACAAAAACAGCGAAAAATATGCTGAAAATTATTAAAAATTTGACGGAACGTGTTGCGTCGACATATGGTTTGGGCCCCATAAAAAGGGATAGATACTATTTCTATGATAAAACTGATAATAAAAGCACAGTAAGGTGTCAAAAACGTTCAAAATTTGTGTGTAAACAATATTGCTATCAAATATGTAAAACTTCTTATAAATAAATAATTTGAACATAATATATTGTGTTTCTACAGTAGAAAATATTATTAAATTTCCTCTCGTTACATTATAGAATTGAAAATACGAATTTTGCATATTCGGGTCATTTTCGACCCAAAGACCTTAAGTGTATAGTTGTATTGAGGACCGTAACAGGGTTAAGACCAATAAATATGATTTTAGAAATATTAGCAACAAATTTATCGTATATTATGACAATGTATTCAATTGTACAAGTGGAGCAACCAAAATTTCAATCCAGAAGTGGTGTAACCAAAAGTCTGATTAGACAAGTTACATACACTCCCATTCATAAGGATTAAGACGTTAAGCAAATCTAAACGTTCGTTATAAAATTATCAAGATCCTGTAAAAAATGATTGAATCAATCTGCTTATGCTTAACAGGGACTTCAAAAATCTCAGTATTCCGTTCACAAAAATAACTCTTTTATTCCGAAGATCAATACTTAACAAACTTTCAATAAACTGAAGTCTAAACTTTTAAGGAAAACTGACGCGCGGCGTGAAGATGGCCTTCCACCCATAGTGTTTATCCTAACACTACAAACCTAAAAGTACAACGAGAACATACAATGAAACTTCAAAGTATCTATTTCCATTTAATGTGCCGCCATAAAAATAAGATCCATTAATTATGCCTCACCAAACATTGGCATGAAATTGAGTTTGCTGTAGGTCTTCGAACTTGTCTTGGCAATCGCTTTTAAATAATGTAAAAGAAACTGCAGCTACTAATTTAGACAAATTCGTGGTATCATCAGTACCCTAAAGTAATTGCATATTTAAAAAATCTATTCAATCACAAAATAATGAAACTTTGTCCTCTTCTATTTGTCCCATGAATCGCTAAAAATGAATAGCGTGAACACCCTGTGTATTTTCATTGATATATGATACTAACTTTGGCGAACAAATGTAATCGAAGTCATGTCGAACTTTCTGTACGAACATAATACGTGTCCTAATACTTATGAACGGCAGTGTTCCAAAAAGTTTACACTAATATAGGAATACAGCGCCCCAAGAAACTTCCTTTCATATTTTCACTTTAAAAATATCATTCGATTCAATAAATTAATTTTTTTCACACTCAAAACCAATTTTTACCATAGAGGTGGGTGAGGAACGCCGTTGCACTGGCTTCACCTCAATTTATTAAAACCTAAACGCGATGGTCGGCGTACAGATCGCTCGGAATAATACAATTGCTTTGTTCGCTAATTGTCCCAGCGGCAGCGGTTCGGCGGGTACGTTTCGATGGCTGGTAAAGGAAAAACTGACCGGAGGTGTAGGCGTACTGGGTTTTTATATTGTTAGGACAGGGAGACAGGAGTAGAGATAGATAAAGATGGAAACGGAAAATTTGTAGAAAGCGGGGCCGTTCGTCCTCGTGCGAACCTGGATGCCACATGTGCGCTTCTACTCGAGGACGAAGGCAAGTCTTAACCCAGGGAGAGACAAAAGGACGGAAACTAAAATCTGAAGGAATTGGAAGAGAGAAAGTTCGCGTGGAAGAATAGAACAAGGTTCGGTAAGGGCTTGTTGGCAGCGACGTACCCGCCACACAATTCTAATCTAAACAAAGTTAGTAAAAGAAGTACAAATATTTGTTATTCGATGCTGAAGCCGTAATTTATCATTTTTGATTTATCTATTGTCTACCATGTGCACAACGTGACACTCCACAAGTTCCGGGAACCCTGCAATTAGACACGTAAATATCAGCAATAAACCTATAAAGCCAACAATCTCATTAACTTGAACCTTCTAATTCATCAGATCTATCGGCATTATGACTTTATTGCTTACGACACTCGCCAACTCGTCACTCCCTTCCGTGAAACGCATCCCTGCCTCAGGTTCACTTCATGCAACACCCACTTTCCTTTAATCACATTTTGTCAATTTTCCGCCAACCACGATCGACAGCCAGGACACCTACGACCACACCATCCTTCCGGAACAGAACCATCCTCTCGCGACCAGATTACATTGTTTTCGTTACTAAGGTGTTAAAATGTACATTTGTTAACAAGTTTATTTGAACTTCAATTCTTTCATCCTGAATTAGGATTCCTTCAGTAAAACGAGGAAAGTCACCTCTCGAAAAATTATCGTCTGAAGCACAATAACAAAAGGGTTACTATATGAAGTACAGTGCGTCCCATGTTAACATTTAAAAACCGAAATTATTTGTTCAGCGCGCACGTAGTATTTATGTGTTTTATTTTAAACTCTACTCGATACGCTTCAAGCGGTAAATTAATAGCAGCTTGAATATTTGGGGGTTTGATGCAAGATATAACTACAGTTACCCCTTCACTCAATTTAATAATATAAATATTGTAGTTGCAGCGCGGTATTACAATTTTTACCGAGAAACGTGTTTTTTGTTGAAAGTGTACTGGTGTATTAACTCGTAATTTTTCCGTTTAGCTTAATTTATATCTTGTATACAATTTTTTGGCGGGGGTGAGGAACGCGGATTGGTTCTTGTGGTCTTCTGGAAATAGACCCGGAAGGGGTTGCTATCCTTCTATTGGATCCCCATTTGCATAGAGTCACCAGCAAGGTGACCGCCTACGATTCCTCGTGGATCGCCAGGTACCGATGGGAACCTCGGGTGACGTCCGGGAATTTCCGCGTCCCTCGACCGTAACAGGTAATAACTTTATGAAGCGCCTTGACCTTACTAAGACATGCAAAATTACAATAAAAAATAGAAAAGGCATTAAGCCGAAAATAAAGAAGTATATTACTTAAGTTTAAAACGTCGTAGAAGGTAACCGATGGCCGGTGGCTTCATAAACTTAATGTGTTACGGGTTCCTTAGAATTTATATTAATTAAACCTTAATTCTAACTTGGCTTTCTTCGCGCCTAGGGTCGCATCATGAAACGTTGTTACAATGTAACATTATTTACACATAAATAAAAACTAATACTGTTTCTGCTACTTGGGATGTTACGAAAAATGAATGTCAGTATCATGGTCGAACAGCGTCAATCCAGCTGCATGGCGAAAACTCAACGAAGCAGAAGGCCGTTCGAATTTTCTCGTGATCGGTGTCGATAACTCGACCGTTGCACGCGCGACTTTGCAAATTGCTGCGGAGGAGTTCACTGTAGTGGAGTAATGGCGCGAGGAGGTGTGGAGGGTGGATAGGGTCGCTGCACACACGAGCAACCCTCACGTGGAAGGCCCTTTTGAGCGGGGCTCGTGTAATTCCATCCGGTTCCCCTTCGAAGAGATTCGTTAGAACAGGCGCGTTCGACGCTTAGATTCTCGATCTGCTTTCGATGTTAATGAAGGTCTGCTGCAGTCGCTTGGCGAAAGGTTCCCGATCGGATAAGAAGGCCGACGATAAAAGCATTGGGACTGCAACGGAGGTGGAGACGAAAGAGGCTTTCCCTGCTTTCGAATGGATCTTTTGCTTGCTGAGGAATTATTTCCGTGATTGAAGCAGAGAGAGAGAGAACGTGGCAGAGGTGTCTCGAAGATATTGAATGGCATTCGGAACGATTTCAATGGGCGTTACGTAACAGTGCATCGTGTAGACGTTTCGATAATTGAAGGTTTGAGAACGACAACCTTTCAAGTAGCAAAAGAGTGCAATTTTCAGGAGAAGTGAAAAACGAAGAAACATATTGTGCTTAACTGTGATTCAATTATTACTCTGAATGACGAATGAAAATAGAAATAAGTATTTTGTACATTTATTGATAAAAAATCATTTTTAAAATGACAGTAACAATTCTTATTTTTTAATCCTTTTCCTGGAAATTATGTATAATGGTACACTCACGTCTATAAATGTTAAGACTTACATCTACTTAAATCTACTGAATTCTATTGAAATCCAGCAAAATCTACTAAACTCGACTAAAATGACTGAAATCTACTGAAACCTGCTTACTGAATATGAAGCAAGCCTCTTTGCAATTACAAGTTTCATATCAAATTATTTTTCCCACAAATGTCATTACAAAATTATTACGATCCTGAAAGAAATTATTATTACAGAATTTTGGAGTATAACAACTACATGTGCAAATTTTTACTACTATATGACACTAACTTTGGCGAGAAAATGTAATTTAAGTTATATGTATGCTACTTTGTCCTTATACTTATGAAGTGTAACGTATTAGGTGTACAAATTAATTCGTGGCCCTTGCGATTAATCAGCTGTAACTTTGAATTGAATCCTTTTGCCCGCTGTGTTAGAGTTCTGAAGTTGCTTCTATTAGCGAAACAAAATACTATCGGACTCGATGTGACTAATGACATAACCTAAGAAATAGTGGAGAACACTATGTCGTCGGATAAACAGCGTATTAGAGACTGCATTAACCCTTTCGCTACGGCAGATTTCACGCGTAACGTGGGTGAGTGACGGTAATTTTTTAACCACGGTTGCAAACTTTCTTACTTTGGCCGTGTCGTTTTAAAATTCGCTCGATTAAATCAAGGCGCAAGTGCGTAAAGGATAAAGTTAAGTATTAAATTAAGAAGCAAGTGTACCAAAAGGCTCCAAAAGTATAGTGCGAGTAAATTTTCGAAACGCCTATAGGCGCCAATAGTAACGAAAGGGTTAAGAAAAAATGCTCTTGAAGCGAAAGGTCCTTGGGATGGGAAATTCTGCCTCGTGCGGCTTATTCCCCAGACTATTATCCCTTTCGTTCACTTCAGCACCACCTAACCGATTCAAAATTCAAAACATACGAAGATGTCAATAATAGAATTGCTGATATTATACGTTCGAAACCGCCATCATTTTTTCGAAAGGGAATTCGCCAACTGCCTGAGAAATGGAATAAATGTATAGCAAATGATGGAGATTATTTCCAAGACTGAACTGTACTTTGGTTTTTTTTTAGGCCACGAATTAATTTGTACACCTAATAGTTATATTTTCTCTTTGACAACCAAACAATCAGAAGGATAACTAGTTGCTTCATTTCGTCAAACTGAACGTTTTATTATTAATTAACAAAAGCCAGAGCCACTGGTATTTACTGCTTTATTTATGTCTGCGGGAAACGTGAAAATTTTATTGCATAGACTGTAGGAATTTTCATTTCGTCTGTTTAGTAAATTTCACAAAGTGCTTAAAGTATTTCGGAAGAGGAGAAAAGTTAAGGGTGTCATCTGATTAAGATTAATTACTTGACCGATTAAAAAGTGTAATTATGGTAGTGAATAAAAAAGTGGAAGATTAACGAGGTTCGAAAGAGTATGCAGCTTCAGTGTTATGAATAAGTATCTGCAGTGCTTTATACTTTTGATTCTTTCAACAGTTTTTCAAAGTATCAATTTTTTGCTCCCAGTGAATTTGGAGTTTCTTTTTAAAGTCATTTTAAAGAATGCGTTTCCTATTACATTGGACGTTCAAGAATGACGATTTATCATGAATAAATATCTACAGTTTTTAGTCTTTTTCTTTTAAATGCGGGGTGTTTCGACAAGTTTCAATCGAAGAAGTATCCAAACTATTCTACATTTGAATTATTTTTAATTCTTCCAAAGAGATAGAAATATAGGGTTAATACAAGATTTAAGTTTGTGCAATTATTTCACAGAAAGTATAGATAGATTAAACCGACATAATGGGAAGAATAAATTTAGGAGGATGAAATTCGACGTCACGAGAGAAACAAAGTTTGTATCTAAACAAGATCCTGATGAACGTCCAGTGGGATTCAACGAGTCGTGTGCTCTAAATGTGTGGATTAGCGGGATTCCAGCGAGTGATCGTTCGAAGTGTCTAGTGCAAGCAACTGGAAACCAAGTGGTGGTGAATTCTCTTTGAATAGGAAATTATACAAGGAAATGTGGGCATTCCATAGAAAAGAAAGCGAGAAACAATAGTCTTTCTCCAAGTGGTATCCTTCACTGTGCTTACACCTTTCAGTAAATAAAAAATATTTTTTACAAATAATAATAATAATAACAATAAATATTTGTTAGCAATAGTATAAAACGAGGTATTTTAAAAAAGTAAAATGATTTTATTATTTTCAATAATTCTTATATAGAAAATTGCATCTGTATTGAGTAAGATTTTTGAAATAGTAATAAAAACATGGTAACTATCTTATAATGAATTTGTACAAAGGTACAAAAAAACTTTTATAAAATTCTTTCCCTCAAAATGACCTTTTAAACAAAGTAGCAATCTTGCCTGATGCTTGTATAACAGAAATCTGATTATATTATACAATGAAGAAAAGAAGAAACCACTTAAGAGACTTCTTAAAACATCCATTAGCTTCTCCAATTTCTTGTCCTTCGCAATAATCACACAAGCAATCATCGATCAATTTTTCCGATAACAGAATGAATTATGAAATCGTTCACATTTCATTCACACAGAAAAACGAACCAATTTATCGAACATGATTAACGTACAATATACAAGGCACAACGTGACCATCTCTATGATTTTCATTGTTTTGAAGGACTGAACGAGATGACGCCGGATTATTTCCATGTCTTTCTTTACATAAGTTTTCAAAGTCATCTTCAACTTTTACAACACATGATACTGTATAACATTTAAGCAAAATTGACGATTAAAATTAGACATCGCATGTTATACAACTTGTATAAAATTATTTTTCGCCTCAATGATTTTATCGCCGCATCAATCCATTGGATTAAAAAATATATGTTCTACATTAACCCTTCCGTGACTGAATTACTTTTTTTGAAGAACTTGTCATTTATCTACTGATCATTGCGTTTGTAATAGATACTAAATTGAGATACATGTTTGTTCCAATACTTCACTCAGCCACATGCGTCACGAAAGAGTTGAGCTCGTTAAAGGAGGATGTTAAAAAAAAGGTCAATTTTGGCATACGGCCGGAACGAAAAATTTGTTTACAGCATGATTCTACGCATTCTAAGGAACGAAAAATGTAATTGTCATTTTTCCCGGAAATGATGGGAAAGTTATGAGAAATGCGGTTCACGGTAAGAGTATGACCATACTTATAACTTAATATTCCGTCTCATTCTTCGGATGATGATCTGTTCGTAAATTAACCACTTAGAAACTCATATTGATTGTTGTACATTAGTGTTTAATAAAAATCAAAAATAATTAATGACAAATTAATCGAAACAAGGAATTCTTTGATGACACAATGCTTATATTCGAAGCAATCAGAAACCAATAATTATTTATTCTCGAAGTGATAAAAGT
>NW_017100478.1:9274-9865 GCF_001263275.1 Habropoda laboriosa | reverse complement strand
TCGGATGATGGTCTGTTCGTAAATTAACCACTTAGAAACTCATATTGAGTATTATTTACAAAGATTGTTGTACATTAGTGTTTAATAGAAACCAAAAATAATTAATGAAAAATTAATCGAAACAAGGAATTCTTTGATGAGACGATGCTTATATTCGAAGCAATCAGAAAACAATAGTTATCTAGAAGTGATAAAAGTTATAATAAACTATCGTAAATATAATAAAATAATCGTCATGACAGGGATACAATAAAAAAGTAAGACTCTAACAGAATTTGCCTTTCTTAACTGTGTATCCACTATGAAAGCCAGAGGAAAAAGTATCATCTTACATATCAGTCTAAACATATACATACGTACTGTATATGTATATACAGTGTTCTGTCGAATACGCGTAGGTTTAGAGACGTCGACTGTCCGCGTAGTTGAACGGAAAACTGAAGTCTGATCATCTGCACTGCGTGTCAACTGTCGTATATTGTCGTTAAAATAATAACAAACGAAGTAGGCCGTGTGAAAAGACTTAGTTGTTTACTAAGAGACGGTGTTTTTCCAGAAAGGGATAGAATATGTATATGTCTCGGGGAGACA
>NW_017100478.1:0-7629 GCF_001263275.1 Habropoda laboriosa | reverse complement strand
TTGAGAGTAAAACTATCGCGAATTGCTCGCGAGTGGACACTGCGTCTGAGAGTGACTGTCTGAGAGCATCGCTCAACTCTCTGAGAGTTACGACTCGAATAAACAGTTATTTTTTATAACTTTCCCGTCATTTCCGGGAAAAATGACAATTACATTTTTCGTTCCTTAGAATGCGTAGAATCATGCTGTAAAAAAATTTTTCGTTCCAGACGTATGCCAAAATTGGCCTGTTTTTAACATCCTCCTTTGTTTCAATGATTGCTACCTCTTGAAGGTCCTTCAAAATCATGTAGGTGTATAATAAAAAATACATCGACCAATCCACTAATAATGAAAATAATAGAGGTGGTCACGTTATACGGTTCATCCTGTATGCATATAGGATGTCCCAGTTTTTCCCAATCAAACTTTGTCAACATATTCTGTGGGGTATAAGAAGAAAAAAATGTTATATAAACATAGGTCTGCAAACGCTTTATAAAAAAGTTATAATAAAAACATGAAACCTAAAGTCAATAGCGTTTTGGAACTGATACTAATTCGCTCACTCATCATAACAGTACAGATATTTCCACAATTCGATCCCTGCGTTATCGCGTTCGACTATTTCAAATAGTAAACATGGTTAGAAGGAGCAGATTTCATAAATACCGTCGCCTTATTGTTACATTCCGATGTACCAACATCGAACTCGCTATTGACTTTAGGTTTCATATTTGTATTATAACTTTTTTATAAAGCGTTTGCAAACCTATGTTTATATAACATTTTTTCCTTTCTTATACCCATAGGACGTACTGACAAAATTTAATCGGACAAAACTGGGACACCCTGTATGCACGTATGCATATTTTCCATGAGTTGTTCGAAGAGTTGCTAGGTAAAAAAGGCGAACGCTCAGCCGCGACAAGAATGGCAGCCAATATTAAGGTCGTCGCTCGTACGAAAGCGTGTTTCACTTTTGAAACACCGTCCATGAAAATGGAATTGCATTTCCACCTGGCAAATCGCAATTGTCCGCCACTGTTTCTGCTCCTTCTTCCTGGGAAAGAGCCTATAGGGAGAAAATTGTCTAGCTTTATGGTGACGTCGCGACACCTTTACTTCTTTCTTCTCTGTCTCTCTTTCTTTCTTTCTCGTAGTTTATTCTTTTTCTCTATTTTCTATTTCTCACATCCTCTGTTTTTCCTTTTTCAATTTCATCTCTTTGGACCCTTTTGTATTCGTTCCTTTTTCTTCAATTTTCTTTACTTTCTTCACTTCTTTTTTTATTCACTTGTGTCTTCTACATTTTTATCCTTCTTCCGTCTCTTTTCTCCTCCATTTTGTCGCCCCTACAAGTTTTCTCCGCTTCTTATCCCTTTTATCTGTCCATCTAATTAATTTTTCTATTAATCTATTTGTCCATCTACCACTGCTTTATCGCTTTCGCCATTTTTCTTCACTTTACCATGTCCCTTCCATCTATCTACCTAAATAGTTTTCTATTTATCTATCCATTTATCTAGCTATCGGTGTTCCATTGGTACCGCCACATTTCTCTCTCTTCCGACAAATAAAATTTGTTCACTCGCCGAACAAACGCTTTGTCGTCACCTGCCTTTTTCCACGTGATCATGATAGCCGCGAATTTCGACAAGCTATTCGTTTCACGACCTGATCACGTTTTGTCCACGAATTAATTCTTCCATCGATCGTGATTTTCACAGAACGCTGCTGCGTTCGTTGCTAACATTTTACCGTCCGTTCAGGAGTCTCGCAATTCGTTCAGGATTTTATGTCTCGTTGCGGCTCTTCAAAATTACAAGCAAACATTTGTATGGTATAAGAAGCGTAATACTCGTAGAATTACTTTTTGTTGACAAAAAAATTGTATGCGTCTTTATAATGTACTAAAAACTATATTAAATATATGTGCCGTTTATTTCGATAGTGGTGTAAGTCCATTTTCCTAAATATTGAGATATTTAAGGGTTCGCGTTTTAATCGACTCAAAAATATTAATGACCGCTAGTAGTCTCACTTTATCTTTTTAATGGTGACAAATATTTGAACTTTTGAGGTATATAAAATATATCGGAATTGCTTGAAGGAAAATTGGGATCTTGTAACCACAATTGGACCTACACAACTACCAAAATTGTCAAATTTTCAATAATATGACTTAAATCATATTTAAGTGCTTAGATTTCAAAGTTTTTCCAAAAAACTATGTTACATTTTAAAAAATTAAAGTCTTTTATTCACGTTATGCGAAGCAAAATTGCATACAACTTTAAACAACATTATATTATACATTAAAAATAAGAAAAATATTCATGGTTTTTAATTTATTAATTTAAAACATCTTCATTGACACTATGACAAAAGGTTTTTGAAATAATTGTGGTGCACAGGTGGAATATAAGGCGATAAATCACTCATATCTTTCTATTTAACTAGGGTTATGGGTATAAAAGTTTTGTATAGAGGTGATAATTTTATATTTTTAAAATGTTTTGGTCTATGATATTTCGTGGTAATGCAATTCATGCATAATCTCGATTTCTTTTTATATGGACTTACACCACTATCAAAATAAACGGCTCGTATGTACATAATGAGAAAAGGGATAGTTACTCGTATTAAATTGATCTGTACATTAATTACGAAATAGTGTAAACTTCTTAAGGAAACAGGAATTTCTAGAAATAAGAAAATTGAAATATGTTTGATGATAGAATATTGTTCGAGTCTTAACTGTTCGTTTATACATATGCATATATGCTTATCTATTAGGTTGATAAGAAATTAATGTCGGTTTTTAAACTTCATCTTTAAATCCACAGATCTCGACTTAGAATAAACTTTTTTAGCCAAAATAAGATCCATCGCAATCTACACATTTTGTCAACAAGAAATAAGTTTTTTTAATTCCAGTAGCGTAAAATTCCGGTGTTATAGAATTGGTGAATTCTTTGAACGCATTTTCAGCAGCAGTTTGGTTGGTGAAGATCTCTTACAAATAGTGGTCGAGGTGTTTGAAAAAGTGGTAGTCGATTAGCGATAGGTCCAGGGAATATGCTGGATGAGGCAGAGTTTCATAGCTCAATTCGTTCAACTTTTGTAGCGTTAATTGTGCGATGAAAAGAATTGCGCCCTTACAATTGGCCAATGTTGGCTTTAATCGTTGCAATTTTTTATGCATGCGCGTCCATTCGCGGCATCTTGTTCAAATGCATCGTTAATATTCCGAGTCGTTTCCGCAATTTTATGACCTAGTTTATACTCATATAAGGAAAATAATAAAATTTGCTTCCTATTCATCCTGAAGTGAATAGTCCTGAAGTGAACACAAATTAACAGTGAAAACAAAAGCATACCTACCAGCGTGTAGAGCAACATCAGCAATATAAAATGATATTATAACATAAATAGAATGAAATAATTGTTATCTCAAAACTAAGTGTCAAAGTTTGAAAACTCCAAAACCGACGTTAATTTCTTACCAACCTAATATTTTATAGAATAAAGAAATTATTGCTTTAAAGTGTGGAATTTACTTATTTACCTAAAAATCGGCACGAATTTTCAACAACCCAATATTTACAGGAATGACTGGCCGTGATGCGATGGCGTTTACAAAAGACCAGACATTTAAGTCAGATTATTCAGTGTAAAATAAGAGGCGTATTAAATTCACCGATTTAAAAAACCAAATTTACATTTTTTTTTAGATGTTGTATAATTAATAAGGAACGAATTGATTGTCAAGTAAAAATAATGAAATCGAATTTAATTTCGCGTTTCGAAAATGATGCGAATTTAATTATACAGCTTTAAATGTATTTTCTATAACAAATTTACAGCATATTGACAAATCTGAAAAGCTTGCAAAAGAAGGATGTATACTGGTAAAGTTTTAATCCACAAAAAAGAGAATTTATTTTTATATCTTCAGGTATCATTTCTTTTCCATGTTGGGAAGTTCATGTCGTTAAGCTTACTTAAACAGCAGAAACAGAACGGAACTTCTCTTTGGTGTTAATTCTCTTTGAAGTTAGAAGAGAAACTCGAGAGAAAGCTTGCATTACATATTACACTCCTGAACACGATGATGCAAAGAAATACTGTTTGTTTAATTTTAACTCTATATTACTGAATACCATAATTGTATAACATAATAAAGTAATGATATAAACGCAAGATTGCAGTGCTTAGAAATGATTAATAATTACACTATATAACGTTTCGAATTTCAAATTGTACTGTACTTTCAAAATTTATTAATTTTTGAAAAATTGCTGAATCTTTATACGACTGAAACTCCAACGAAACCAAAGAAATCATGATTCGTGTGCATTAGTTGTCGCAGCAGCAAAATAAAAATATATATCGTATTGCGGTTCATAAATTTTCATTCAGATACAGCATGAATTTGTCAAGTAGAAGGTTCGATAGATCTGAAAAGTGGTCAGTTTGATTGGCAGGAATCTGGTGCACGTAAGTAACATTCGGGACACTCGGTTTTGTCGCGAAGGTGACGGATGTCTCGACGTTGGTCATCAGTCTCCGGCTTTCTTCCTCTCCTTTTTCTTCTTCGTTCCATCAAGACAACTCGAACAAGTGGCTGGACCACTTTGTCCTACTCTCAGATCTGTTCTTTTTTTTTCTGCACATCGTCGAGGAGTCAATCCGACACCGTGCCGCATTCTGTCCACTTTTCGCCGCTACTTTGCCAAAGTACCTTCATCCTCAACAAGAGCGTATCGGCAAAAAGCATTTTCTCCAACAGACCGCTGATTCATTCATTACATTACTTTCAATCACCTTCCACGAACACGCCGATCGATAATAATATTTTTCGAAATCATCGTTTTTATGAAAGAAACGCGCCTATTTTTAAACGTACTTAAAATATTTCCAAGTACGAATGGCTATTGTGGAAATGTGAAGAACGAAATTATTTATTAAAAATTGAAGGATAAAGACTACTTATTTAAATACGAAAAATTTACTTTTATAGTTACGCCGCCTGAATTAAGCGAAACTTATCACCTTAGATTTCGTATAATTATACAAAGTATGTTGATTGTATTTAACATATTTAATGCGGTATGTTTAACATGGATTTAAAAAATTAAAACGGAATAAACAAAAAAGTAAATTCTTAATGAAAAATATATTTTTTATGCTTCCGTTAGAAAATATAGGACAGAGCACATCTGAAGCCTATTTATGCGACTTTTGTAAAAAGTAAGTAGTGTTCACGGTTTGGTCTTTCTATTAAAAATTGGATTTACTTTTAAATTTTGTTAAAGTTGATTGTAAAAATATATAAACAGATAATATGCCTTTGTATATAAAGAATAACAAAGTTAACTTTCTCCTTAGGTGTCCGTAATTCCCCTACTGTTCCCAAAAGTATGTATGTTAATAAACATTAGCTGTTAAAAAGAACTTTTTATTATTTATTAGCAACTTATTATGATCTACGCTTAATTGTCACATATTTTTCCAATTAAATAACCTTCTCATTCATGATGTACTAATCATGATGTACTAGCATCGAAGGTTCCCTCGAAAAAGTTCACACTGAGGTCTACAAACGAGAACTTCAACAAAAATGTTCTCATCGACGAATTCATATCGACACAACGTGGGATAGAGGAGGAACTGCTGCATCATTAATTGCTTGCACCAATTTCAGACTTGTTTGTTTCGTTATACTTTTTGTTATGATTAAGAACGTCTCGAGTATTTTTCAATTACTTACATGATCTCCATTATTATTTACAACGTTTTCCGGCCTATGTAACAAACAAAAGGAAATGCTTCAGAAAAAAAATCTGCCATTTTAGAATCTGTACTTAATAGATAAATCATAGTGCAGCATTTTTAACGACATTTCCATATGTAAATTTTCTTCTGTTTAAAAAGTACCGAAACTACTATGAGAAATGATAGACGGTACATCCAATAAATATGGTGGACGTTATAACTAACGTTTTTTAGGTTAGGTCAGCTAATTTTTTCCGTATAACTTCATGCTGTAGAATTACGCGTTTTGAACAGAGAACTGCTAGTCCCTTTCTTTTGAGACATTGACGTAAGCTTTCTAGTACTCTTGTAGTACTCTAGTAAGTAGATACTCTTTCTAGATTACTATATATACATACAGCGTTCCCCGGATCAGTGTAAGGTGTTCAGCAAAATATAAAAATAATACGTTTAAAATAAAATAATTCAACACCGAGAAGTCACACTAAACCGGGGTAAGGGAAGGTGCAATCACGTTCTCCAGCGCAATATCTAGCTCGCGCATTAAAACTACAAATTTGACACATAAAAAAATGTCCCGATAATAATGAAAATTGTATAATTAATTAGAAAATATTTTACGTATTTTTAATCATAGCAAAGACTGTAACGGAGAAACGCAGACATGTATAGTTAGTTTACAACTTAATACGTCTTGTGAGGACACGAAGGTAGAGGAATGTGGAAAAAGTAAAGGTTCTGAATAGTTGCCTGATATCTATTCAGGCATGATGCTTGATGTTCTCGTCAAGGATTCGTCCGACGGAAGGGGTCTGTAAGATCGTGCAAAGATACAGATTCCTTCGTTAACGAGCAAATTCAGTGTAGTTATGGCTGGTGACTTTGATCCACTGTGGCAACCCATCAAAGAAACGTAAATGAGGAATAAAGCACACAGAAGACACGGCAGTCATGTTTTAAGAGTTCGTGGCGCCTCTTTTAATCACCGTTTCGCATTTTTGTACGATTCAAACTCAGAGGCTTTTTTACAAGCGCTGTCCCTCCTTAACATTTGCATCGTTTAAACGGAATCATTCCAGAGAAATTGCTCCACAGCGTCTTTGTGAAAACTTACCGGCCTGCCGACGAGGTTTTCCCAAGTAAAATGCAGCTTGTGAACTTGCGCCGGTACCGGGACGATAAATTTAATTGCGTACTCATTTATAACGCCTTCCCTTACGTAAAACAATTCTGCCTGAAGACCTGCAACCAAAGAACAAATATTTTATAGATCAAATCTCTCTGATTGGTATTAATATTCTATGTATGTTGTACGAGTATAAAAGAAACACTGAAACTATTATTGTTATATATAAATATCAGAAATTTCCAAGTGACAATTCGATATTATTCATTCATCCTTCAATTCTAAACATTTATTACTATCGTCAATTTTTAGAACTAACTGAACAATTAATTATTAATATTAATATCAATAGGACATAGTTTAAGAGTTATATTAAAATTGTTTATTTATAATCTGAAAATTTGAAGAATCTCTGAAACTCGAATTTCAAAGAATTCCGTTTCTTTCTACGTAAATGTGAACTTATTGATATCATTATATCAAATAGTAAGATTATTGATGGTCCACTACATATGCGAAGGAACCACCTGATATGTGGAAGTGATTTCCAATACCAGGTTCACACTGGTGTTCGCCGACAATGTAGACATTTTCATGAGCAGCGAACTTATTACCGAGCTCCAATGTGGATACGATGTTGCTCCTGCTCGCGAACAGTCTGCGAACAGCTTGCGAACTGCTCGCGAACAGTTCTAGCCAGTGCGGACTCGGCATAATGGCGTATATCTCTCAGTTGAAAAAAG
>NW_017100477.1:0-758 GCF_001263275.1 Habropoda laboriosa | reverse complement strand
AAACGTCTTTGTAGCGAGAAAACTGCAGTATTACAGTTTATATGCGTTAAAACACGATTAACGTGGCGAAACATGCAAATTAAAGAGAAAACATTGTTTTGCAGTACTGCAAAACGCGGTTTGTCGCGAGAAAACAGCAGTATTTCAGTTTATATTCGTTTGAACACGTTTTATGTTGCGGAATGTGCAAAATAAAGAGGAGACATTCGTTTGCAGTACTGATAACGTGGCGAAACATGCAAAATAAAGAGAAAACATTCGTTTGCAGTACTGCCAAACGCGGTTTTCCGCGGGAAAACAGCTGTATTTCAGTTTATATTCGTTAGAACACGATTTATGTGGCGAAACATGCAAAATAACAAGAAAACAGTCGTTTGTGGTACTGCAAAACGCGGGTTGTCGCACGAAAACAGCAATATTTCAGTTCATATTCGTTAAAACACGATTTACGTGGCGAAACATGCAAAATAAAGACAAAACAGTCGTTTGTAGTACTGCAAAACGCGGGTTGTCGCGCGATAACAGCAGTATTTCGAAAACAGTAGTATTTCAGTTCATATTCGTTAAAACACGATTTACGTGGCGAAACATACAAAATAAGGGGAAAACATTCGTTTGCAGTTACTGCAAAACGTCATTGTAGCGAGAAAACTGCAGTATTACAGTTTATATCCGATAAAACACGATTTACGTGACGAAACATGCAAAATAAAGAGAAAACAGTTGTTTGTAGTACTGCAAAACGCGGGTTGTCGCGC
>NW_017100476.1:0-473 GCF_001263275.1 Habropoda laboriosa | reverse complement strand
ATTGCATGTTTCGCCACGTAAAACGTGTTTTGACGAATATAAAATGAATCACTGCTGTTTTCAAGCTACAATCACGTTTTGCAGTATTGCTAACGACAGTTTTTTCTTTATATTGCATGTTTCGCCACGTAAAACGTGTTTTAACGAATAGAAACTGAAATACTGCTGTTTTCTCTAGACGAAGACGTTTTGCAGTACAGCAAACGCCTGTTTTCTCATTATTATGCATGTTTCGCCACGTAAAACGTGTTTTAACGAATGTAAACTGCAATACTGCGTGTTTCTCGCTACTGTAACGTTTTACAGTACTTCAAACGACTGTTTTCACTTTTATTTTGCATGTTTCGCAACGTAAAACGTGTTTTAACCAATATAATCTGCAATACTGCAGTTTTCTCGCGACCAAGAGATTTTGCAGTACTGCAAACGACTGTTTTCGCTTTATTTTGCATGTTTCGCCACGTAAAACGTGT
>NW_017100475.1:306517-342097 GCF_001263275.1 Habropoda laboriosa | reverse complement strand
GATATATTTAGTTTTATTTTACGTTGAAATAAATGACTGAATTATGCACATTTTAGTTTGTTTACGATTTACACGGTTTTCTAAGGAACCTACCTTCAGTGTAAATCGGGTGTATATTATATTTTACGACAATTGGTGCATTGCAAATTTTTACTTGTTTCCCTGAAATATTAGAGGATAGGAGTGTACGGTAGATTTTTCTGCGAGTAATAGTACTTCGCTTGAAATACTTGGTAAATTATTTTCAGCGTATTAACGAAAGGCGAACGAAACATTTTCGCGCAGACACGTTACACGTATCGTTGATATTTTAATTACACTCGAGAACCCGAAAAAGTCAACAACAGCGAAGTGTAGGGGTAAAAAAAAAAAAGAGGCGCAACAAAATCCGCGTTCGGTACGCGGAATAATTCACTCAAATTCGTAATTACAAACGCGTCAGAAGGAAACGTTCAATTAAACTGTCGGGTTTCGTTCGAACGAAATCAAAGCTTGTTCTTTTTTTTTTCCTCTCCACCCTGTCCTACCTCCAACTCTCTCGCTCGCTCCGCTGACAAATTCCGAGCCGCGATGCGGGAGCATAATTGGTAATACGATATGTTTGTTGTTTCGTTAACACTGCCAACAGTATAATTATGAATAAAGAGTTTTTCAGTCGACGCGCCTTTGAATGATCTCGATATCAGTTTCGTCTAATTAAACTATAATTAATATCCTTCCTTTGCGACGTTCTGCGCGCCGATATCCTATCGATTTATCGCATCAAAGCTCGTCCCCCTTTATTCGTTTTAATTCTCTCGTCAGTCTTTTAAACCGGTCCCCGCCGATCGTTTCGCGCAATTAAATCACGTTCAAGTTGCTACTATACACGCGAAACTGTCTACACGAGGACGCAGTGCGTATAGTAAACACGTTTTCGTGGTTTGTAAACTTGGAACATCCGAGACAGTAGTTAACATTCGCAGATTTTCCATTTGTAAATGGAAGTGGTTCCACCGAATTGCAAAGCAGAATACAGCGCACGGTTCTAAGTGTGTCAACGAAGAGACGAAAGACGAGTGCCTCTCGAAGAAGTTATACAAGAGATTGTTCGTTAAAACGTAGAAGAAGAGAGTAACCACGTCTATCTGGCGCGTACACGTAAGAAAGCAGCACGCAAGAATAGAGAGAACGCGTTCCATCCTCTCCTCTGCACAGAGACGGAACTGAAGAGAGGAACTCGCGTCGATCTCCTTTTTATCATTTCGCGATCATCGTTATCATTATCGGCGTCCGTTGTATTGGTCTTTCGGGGTCGGTCCGCTTTTCTGGTCCAGGATGCTCAGACCACTCGTGCGCCCGTATATTTGACCACTTGTTAAATCGGCCTTCGTCCCTTGTCGGAGAATCGTATCGCGTTCGTGGCCCGAGGTCCTGCGGTAATAACTGGACGCCATTATAAAATCTCCTGAGGGAAACCAGCTAAGGGTACCTTTCCCTTTCCCTCCTGCCTCTTTCCTCTTCTAACTATCCCTCCGTCTCTCCCTCTAACTCACCGCGAAGCATTCTTTCCATCTCGTTCTTTCTCTTGACTCGTTGCTCGCCCTCCTCCTCCTTCTCTTCCCCTCGCGATTTCTTTCTCTCTGGCTCGCTAGCCGCCCGCTCTAGGTCCCGTTCGTCCATCCCCGGTCGTTACTGCCAGGATACGGATTTTCTCCGTTGACCGACGATATTTCTTTGCCGCGATTCGACTCTCGTTTTGCTCGCCGTACGGGGTATTCGTATGGCCGCCTCGTATTCGACCTTACGATATTCTTGGATTCCGTTCCTCCGTGTTTCCTCCTGCGCTCCTTTCTTTTTTTCCTCTCCTCCTCCCTTATTCCATGCTCGCCACCCTCCTTTCGTTCGTCCAGTCTGTACAAGCTCGAGACCCTGCCAGCGTAGTCTCGTTCTTCCAACCTCTCTCTCTCTCCGCCAACCCTTTCTCGAAAAACGGCCGGAAGGCAGCGCGCGGATTTTGTGTCGCGGGGAGAAAAAGAGGTTCGGCGGACGATTCGTTATTCGAAAGACAGGGAACACAGGTTGTGCGGGATACGAGAAGAATGCGAAAAGCAGGGATCTCTGTGTAGTAGAGAGAGAGAGAGAGAGAGAGAGAGGTTGGAAAAGTAGCGAAGGTAAATTTCGTGGGACGAGCGACGTGGTTCGGGTAAAGAGAAAATAGAGAGAGGGACACAAGCCTGGAACGTGGATGCGATTCCGCCCAATTTATAGCGGACCGGATTAAGCCGTAATCCCCTCTGGTACACGGTGCGCGTGCGGTGCCGCGTAATAATGATTCGGGTGAAAATATAACAAATATACCAGAGGGGGGGTGGTGGAAGGGAGTGAGCAGGCGAAAATGTCTAAATTAGAGTGGACTCGGCTGATCCGCGACCGAGTCGATCAGCGCGGCTTTCAGCCAAATCGAACGGATTTTCCCCGATACCCCGCGGTTCCCAACATCCACCCGCAGCACTAGCGAATCAGGGAGAGGGGGCATCTGGTCACTCGCGTAATTGTATTCCACGATTTACGCACCCCGGGATCTTCTATCGTATCGTTTTAATAAGGGTTCCAACGAAATTCCCGGATACGATTATTCCCCTGCTGTTTCCGAGCGCGCGGATTTCCAGATCTAGGAAAATTAGGACGATAGTTGTTATCTGGTGTTTCGATGCGAAATACTTGGGCGTGTATCTGTTAAGAATTTCATCGAGCGGGAGGAAACTTGACTCGGAAGATTCGAAAGACTCGGAAGATTTCGTACAGCGAACCTAAGTCTCCTCCATTCGTTATTAAATTTTCACACGTTCGCCTAAGCACTCGGTAATTATCCGTCATGTACCGCGGCGGTCTCCGACCGGCGTACACCTCTGGTACTTGTACTTGCAAACTCTTAGTGCATGTTCAGCGGTACGAGCGTCATTAACTTTGTTTCCGGCCGATTTTGCCAGAGGGTTGAGGAGGTTCGTTACTCGAAGAAGAAACGGTGAAAAACAAAAAAAAAAAAGGTAGGAAGAAGAAAAAAGGAGAAAGCGAGGCGAATGGAAAATTGCCGCGAAATTCGCGCGGGGAGATTAAGCGGTGTAGATTTGTCGCCTCATTTTTCACGTGCTCGTTAAATCGGCCCACTTCTCGCCCGTCGAACGGAAACGACCAGTTAGAGCTACGCTGTCGGTACGCGCGTTCTTATTATCACCGTTTATTACGCGATAATCGTATTTATAAACGCGGCATCATTGTACCACCATCTCGGGGCTATTACGTTATCATTAGCATGCTTGATTTGTTCAGATTGGTAAAATTATTCTTTCGTACGGCATATACTGAGAGCCAAATACACTCAGCTGCGCGCGCGCGCACACACACGCGCAGATATAGATAGACAGACACGGACAAACAGAGAAGAAGAATCAGGCGTACAAACGCGTTGCCTCGATCTCATGCCCGGCATAAAGAAGTTAATTATCGCGACGTTTAATTATGTATTTATTTTTAGACTCCTTTGTCGAGCCACGAGTCCTTTACCGAGAAAAGAGTTACGCCGATTCTCGGTAACCCTTCCCCCATCGTCCATTGCTAGCTGACTGCTAATGAATTTTCACCTTTTTTCGCCTTATTTGCTCATTAGTGCTTTACCCTCGCCCCCTCCCTCTCCTTCTCTTTCACTCTCTTTTAACTTCCCTCTCGCTTGCTCACCTGCTCCTCGCTACTCCTCCATGCCTGTGCGTCGTCCACCATCTTCCGTCTTCCTCCCACGCCACTCTTAATCCGCCGCAGAAGGAGCTCTTTTCTGCGTCCGTGCACGAGAATGGAATTCGTATACACGTACGCGTGCTTCTTTTACGAGGTCTCGGAGAACCCCCGAGCCATTGTATCGCGCGCTGCTCACGGACTTGTCGAATTGCCGTGCTAATTAGAGTTCGGATTTTTCCCTTGATTTCTAAACCATGGCGATATTTCACCTCGTGAAAATGTAGAAATTTCACGTTTTATTCCCTGCGGAAGAATATGAATGAAGAAAAAAAAAGAAAATTGGTAGTTTAATTTGAATCCATGCAATAAAACCATCGTAGAAAGTAGCAATAACAGATGATCCGTTCGATCCGAAACATCTCTCTCAGCCACCCTTAAAAAATCCGAGTCGCTTATAACCCCAGACGCTTAATTGAACCTCCGGCGAAAAGATCGCCGCGGGAACGTTCAATCTCGAACGACCTTGCCCGTAGAACACGTTCATTACGCTTTTTCCCGCAATAATATCAATCCTCCCGCCCCCGAGCCTTCGATCCCCATTACCAAACACCGAGACACTCCTTCCTCTGTCCTTACGTCGCGCCATTTGCACGCACGCACGAAAGAGAGAGAGAGAGAGAGAGGAGGAAAGCAATCGAGCTGGTTCTGCGGTACGTAACGGCCTCGTTAAGCGGCCGATCGCGAGCGAACGGGTCGAAGATGCGTTTTTAATGATTCTCGAAAGTTGCTGGCTCGCGTCGCGTGCTCCCTCGGTTCCATAAGTCGCGGACGCCGCTTCTAACGAGGGAGTTGCGTAGCTGGTAGCGCGACGAACGAACGTAGAGAGGGATAGTAGGTAGCTAGAGCGAGATAGAGGAGGTGAAGTGTAGAAGGAGAAAGAGGGGGAGGACGAGGGTGGATGGGGCTTTGCAGAGGGTACGACATTATTAACAGTCTCTCGTTATTTATTCCTCGTTAATCCCATGCATTTATTACGCCGCCTCGTACTCTGCTTTCTCTCTAAGTATTCGCATAGCCCTCCCCCTTCTCCTCCTCATCCTCCTTCCCGTGCTGTGGCCGATTCTCCTATCGTTCCTCCTTTCCCCTCCACGGTTTTCAACCTTCCCGCGTTCACCATCGAGCAAGCATAATTACTCGGCCGTTGAGATACGCTTTCTCGCATGACCCACACGTAAGCTTGGACTTGTAATGAACGGTTAGGAACAACGACTTCTAATGGCCGAATGAAAGCAGAGAGAGAGAGAGAGAGGTGGCGCGGCGCGTTTCTAGCTTAAAGGTAATTTATTATCGATCGCGTTTGTAATCGCGTGTTACCTTCCCGATGCGCCGTCTCACTCTTCGGTACCCCTCTCTTTCTCTCTATCGCTCTTGGCTGGTCTCGCGCGCACGCTGGCTGACCCCTCCGGGCGAGCGCGATGAACGCGCTTAATTAGTGTGCTTAATTAATAATTCCAGCGGCGGGGCCACTCCTCTACGCGGAGATGCGTGAAAACGCTCGTTATGCCTTCCTGAATTCCTCGGTCTCCGGCGCCGGCTCTTTGTCAGGGAATTCGCGGCGAACCCCGAGCCTCCGGCCTCTTGATCTGCGATAAAGATCTCGCGCGACGAGTCTGCTTCTTCTTCTTCTTCTTCTTCTTCTTTAACGGGGTTATCCTTGTATCGAGAATTTGTAGGCCAGCGTATTTTCGTTGGTAGATCTAGTTTTAGTCGAGTGGAGTCGGAATTGTTTATTACCACGTCGCTTTATTTCATTCAGAATAGTCTTTCTCCCATCTTTCCGCCGCGTAGACCAAGAACTTTAGCTCTCGCAAGGTTGGTACAGTGAATCTAACGCGTGCAGAGTGTCAGTCGTTCGTTCAGGCAACCGCGGTAGGCAATTAGAAAATCTCTTGGCCCCAACACCGTGATTCCATCGTCGACCATGATTCACCGTCCACGAAAAGCCCGTAGAATCCCATCCTAAGAATGATCCCCGATCTGAATCGACGCCAGATGAAAAAGAAGCAACACAGGGAAGAGGGGAAAACGAGGAGATCTTTTGGTAGTTCGTGACCGAAGCGTGTCGTAAATCGCGAAGGAAGGGGCAGGAGGAACGTTCATACCTAAAATAATAATCTCTTTACGGAGGATAGAGGCGAGTGGTTTACGTAGCCACGGATCGTTCCGTGGCATCGTTTCCTTCTCGGGCTATATCTCCGTGGTTGCTTCTTCCTGGCTCGTTTCAGCCGCGAGAAAGGAAAAGGGAGAATGTAAATTGTGAATTGTGGCCCGATAGCCGAGGCCGTGGGTGAGACGGGGCGGCGAAGGAGGAGGAGGCTACCTCAGAGCGCGCGGCAAACAAAGTCTTTGTTTCGAGAAGACAGCGCGGCTGGAATTCTGCCACAGAACATTAACCAAGCAGCCAGCATAACAGAGAACATCGTAATGTTCCGGCGTGCCGGCTAGGTGCATAATGTGACGTAACGTAATATAATGCGACGGGACCGTGGCGTTCGGGGCTGTTGCATGGAGCATAGAGCCGAAAGGCCAAAAGCAGGAACCACGTGGAAAGACGCCACTCGAGGGGAATGACACAGGGCGAGGGGGAGGAGGAGGTGGAGGATGAGGAGTAGGATCATACGCTCGTCGAGCAATTCCATGGCTACAGGGTCAAAGGGACTGGGCTCGAAAACCTAGCCGCTGTATCGTTTTTTAAGCCCTTCGCGTATCCAGTTAGGAAACGCTATGGTTTTTGGTTTCTCCTCTTTTTTCCCCACCCCCGCCCCTTTTTGCTGTAATTCCTCTTCTCGTTTTTCCTTTCTCTCTTTTTTTTTGCGCTTGCGGTTCAAGGAGCGGAGAACGGTGGGACGCAATATTTCCGTGGAATTTTCCGAAACGAGATTTGTTTTGCGTACGTACGCTCCGCTGGGGGATTAATCCTCCGTAGAGCCGGTCTCTGGCGGGCTGTTTGAGGTGGATTTCGTTGTTCCGCACGATTTGAGCGATGCCCTTTCGAATAAAGCACGCTTGTACTCTCGACTATCCGGGGGGAGGGACATTTACAGGGCTTAATTAGGAAGACGAGTAATTGGAGATTTCGCAATTGGAAGTCGAAAGATTATATTGCAATTGGTTAGCGTTCTGTTATGGTCAGTTCGGATGTTCGAGAACGAGGGTTGAAACGTTCCTTCGAGGCCTATCGGCAGTCACCCTTAGTCGTCTTGGTGCCTCGTTTGGCATCGATACTCGTCATTTTCACCCTTCGAGGAGTGCCCCTCGAGCCCCAGATCGTTTTCTCTTATTTCCATATTTCAATTTTCAATCTCGAAATTCCCCGACACCACGCCACCTTCTTCGCGTGTGTCCGCGCGCACACGGACGGGGCGAAACTTTTCGTTCTCGGGGAACACACGGGAACACGCGAAATTTAACTTTGCACGAATACAGAGAGAGGGTCGAATTTACACGAGCGAAAGTGGAAATGTAGTTGTATACGTACGACACACTAACTCGATAAAGGCGTACAAGCTGAGCCGGGGTTGGTGCGGGAACGAATCGCAGGGAGTTTCCAGGCCTGTGTACCGCAGGTCTTAGCCGCGCGGAAATGTTGGAAACGCGTGGACTAAGTGGGCCATGTAACGCGTTCAGTATCCGTCAAATTTTCCATTTTCCCAGCTATTTAACACATTGTCCCTCGTTAGACAAAAAATTGACCTGAAATTACCAAAAATCACAAGAATCTCTCAATCTCGAATTCGAGAAAATGATCCCAGAAACGACACAAAACGCGATACAAAATCATTTCCGCGTTCGTAACACGTGTACACCGTTACGAAATAGAGGATAGACGAGGGTGTGCAGCCGTGAAGAAAGGGGAGGTCGAGGAAAGGAGGGAGGTATAGCAATCCATATATGCAGATCCGAGATTCGCAGCCGGCCAGCTTCGATTCCGGGGCTCGAAGTTATTATCACATATATTAGACAACTGACCCGGCCACCTTTCTCCTATCGCTATACGTTTGGTTCGCGTGTGTGCCTCGTCCCTCACCCCTCGTTACGTACCCTTTTCACCCGCCAGATACATTTTTTTTCTCCATGCTGTAGCGCCGGCAGAATCGAAATAAAATTGCCGCGAACGCGCGCTCGGTATTATACGAAGGATTAGGGGATGCGAGAGGGGATGCTCGGATCTGGGGCAAGGAACGCGTTCCTCCTGGAATGGTAATGCGTGAGTGGGCGCGGAGGAGACGAAGGTGCGAGCCCTGGGACCAGATTATCACGACCCCGTTTTGTTTCGAGGGTGACTGGGTGTTCTTCGACCCTGATTGCGGATCGTTCGAGCGGTTATGAAAGTAGGTCCGAACGTTTTCTGAGGAGAATTTGTTTTTTAAATAATTTTAACACTTGGTGGTGGGGCTGAGGCGACATGCGTAGTTACCACGGAGAAATGAAAATAAATGGATTTGTAAATATTTACAATTTTTTTGTGATTCTGTTTGGAAAAAAATGTTTGGTTTTCGAAAGTTTCACTGCAAACGTGTAGGAGTTGATTCGCTTCCTCTAACGTTTTGAATCATTTTGTACGTTTGATGATCGGTACCTTGCGGTTTCTCCGGCGATTCTTTCGTCAGGTGTCAATCACTCGTTTATCTATTAGGTCAGTGACCGAGTAAATAAGCAAGAAATCGTCTTAGACACGTAATTGTTCTTTCATTTGCTTCCTCTGACGCCTTGAATCATTTTGTTCGTTCGACGATCGGTACTTCACGGTTTCTCCGGTGATTCTTTCATCAAGTGTCAATCACTTGTTTGTTAATAGCCGAATAAATACGCAAGAAATCGGCCAAATCGATTGTTGACCAGTATCAGTCTCACAGAAAGGTGCTAGAATTGTTGATCGATCGTATAATAAAATACTCAGAGTGCAAAGGGGTTAATCGTGAAATTTTTAACACGCAGCACAAGAGATTCTCCTCTTTTTTTCTTTTTTTGTTGAAATATTAAATTGTCGTTAAACCTTTTTACCGTGAAGAGTTATTGAAAAACGTTAATTTCGAGAGGCGGTTCTTAAACGATGGAACATACAGGAATATGTGTGTATCTATTAACGCGGTTCGATTTTCAGCGCGAAAGCGGCCGCGATGAACAAGGGATGGGTTCGGGGGTTGAAATTGACAATAACCGCGCGGGGATGTCGCGCTCATTGTTTGCCTGACGCGTCGCCATAACGTAACGCGAACTCATGAAGTGGTTCCTCGAAAAATGACAATGATTATCGAACATTTTAATTACAATATTTACACGCCTATCAACGAGGACAAAGCTGTTTGTCCGCGGCGTCGCTTGTCCCTGGAAAATGGACGATTACAGGTCGATTATCCCTCGCTCGGTGCCGATGGCGCGTGGATATTCGGTGTTGTCCGGTTTCTATGCTTGTCCATGGCTTAAGATAGCGTGTAAAACATCGGCCATTGGAAATTTACCGATGACAGGATTTTATTGAATTTTTGCGGGGATTTTATCGAACGATCTTAACGTTCTCTACACTGTGCACGCTGAAACGTGTGTCTTTGTATAAATATTAAATTCGACAGACAATAAATTCATTGTACATATGTATTTTAGAATTTTATTAAATTTAGGCATGTTTTTTATTGACGAACATCGATAGAAGAGGTGTCCGTATTAACGTGTTAATCAGTATTTACAACGAAACATCTGCATCAAAATCGAACTGGAAATACCGAGCTGGGGAACCAATTAACAAGTTAAAACACCATTTCTCAGCGTGTTAATACTTGTCAAACGCCATTTAGTACACTTCATAAAACCGTTTCCCGGTTGCTATCCACATAACCATTCCTTTTCCTAAACCTATACACAAAATCACTTAACGTTCCCCGATAATGGAACGTTAAATAGCGCGGTTATTTTCGAGTCCACAGGAAGAGCCAACAGATCCCCCCCCTATGCCCATTTTCTAAAAGGGTGTCGGAAGGAGCGATGTTAAACGCAAATACCCGAGCGATATCCTGGGAAGGGATTTCTTCGACGTTGGATCGATCGATCACAACGATCGACACGATCAACGCCGTCCCGCGTGTCTTCCGTCCGCGAAACCGCAACTCGGCGATACCGCGCGGAAATCGCACGCACACGTGCAATCCCTCGTATTTACCTTGTGGTTTTGCGATCGCGGCTTATTTAAATATAAATTACAGTCGCGCGCGCTCGCTCGTTCGCTCACATTTGGCGAGCTTCGAGCGCAAACGATTATCGCGAACGATCTTAAAGCGTTGGCAAACGAAGTTCGATGTTGGAACGGGGAAAAGGAGTGATCGACTATCGTTCGTCGATCGTAATTGCATAAGTCGAAGTGTGATCGTCGTTTGTAACTGGCTGAATTCTCGTGATTTCCTCGAGGGTTGAGCACCGCTCTGTGTGTGCGTGTGTGTGCCTGGGCCCTTTGTGCACCTTGGATAACGATCATTATGCGATCGTAATGGCGCGAGATTGTCGGTCTACTCGGTCCAGTCGTGTAAAGGCACCACACCCGGTCTATATGTACGTGTGTTACCCACCTTCGACGTAGCGATGTATCAATTTCTCAGAAGACACGACCAGCCGACATAATAATCTGCTCTTCGGGTATACGTCGATCGATATCGACGTTCGACGCTCGCTCGTCGTTGCTCGATATTGCACCGGTGACGCGGCGGAAAGGTACCACGTTGTTATTTCGTCACCAGTTTGTGTATCGCACTCTGCCATTCAGATTTTTCTCGGGTTTCGAACGACAGTTGTGTCTTTGCTTCTTCGTTTCCAGCGACCATTTCGTCTCTGCTGTTTTAATATTACCTCTGGAATTTTTCTCGAGTATGTTTGCCTGTGTGAATTGACACATTAGCAACGGATCGGGTGGGGTACCATTTTCTGCCATTTTCAGGACGAATGATATTCTATTCGAAGAAATTTTTAATATTTTTCTGTAATATATTTATCTATGTGAATTAAGATATTATAGATAGGATAGGGTGCCATTTTTTACTATATCATTCACGACTTATTTTACATTAGGGTTCTTCATAAAATTTTTTAGAAATTCCCTCAGAAGTCTCAGATTCAATTTTCGGTTGATAATGTGTGGCGATCAGCTGTAGTGCAGAAACAAGCAATTGCCGCGCGGACGACCAACATGGTTTATGATGGGCACGCTAGAAAAGCTATTTTTGAGAAAACCGTTTTAGTTTGTTTAATGTTTAGTAAATCTAACAATGCACGTTTTCGTAGAAACATTCATCAACGGTCTCAATAGCAATTTGCCAGGTCATAAACCAAGGGTTGCCGAAAGGTCCGCGTACGGGCCCAGAGGCCCAGGTCACATGTCTCAAGTACCGGACCTGGAGGAAAATCCGCGGCGTTGTCAAATGCGTTACAGCGGACAATACACCCCCATCATAATTCGCCGCGGTCCTGGAAAAAGCGCGCCAAGGGCGCAAAGGACTAGCGGCGGGATAAAAACAAAATTCCTGATTGGTTACAACCAATAAGTTGGGGGTAATCAATCAGGAAAAAGAAGAGGGTGAGAAAGAAGCTCGCGAGGTGACTTGGAGAGTGAGAGTCGGTGAAGCGGACAGTCATTAAGCAATACAGTATATTCTCCACAAGTGTCAGACCGCAAGGAAGCTACACCTGACACTCGTAGAGTCAGGGACTACATTTTCGAGCCTCGCGCCCGCCTTTGTAGTTTGCCGAACGTAGACAAGGACAGCGAATAAAAGATAAGCATGAAACGTGAGTCGAGGCAACCAAGCGATTTAAATATCAACTTTTTTAATTTTACGTTTTTTTATCCCAAAATATTTCTTAACATATTGCTGAGACTTTTCTGATCAAAATGATATCAAACACGATATAATTTGAACAACATTTACTTATTAACACGTTCACTGTCACGTCAGATTTACAGGTTGCTGTCAGGCGGCCACAAGAAAATACATTTTAAGCATAGGATTATAGTATTATGCTTTATAATTTTTTTTTTTTCAATTGAAAATAATGTCTAGCTAGCTATGACGTTCAAAATTTTTAGTTGACAACATTTATTTTATTTTAATTATTCTAAACATTTGAGGCACTCCAGTCACTGATGACTACCATGGCCATATCGAGGAAACAATCTAATGTTAATACTTCTTGAGTGATTAATTTAATTTCATAATATATCGCTTTGGATGAAATACAAAAACAAATTGCTAAGAAATTACGTTAAATACCTGTACACATTATCCGTCGAATGTAGAGGGAGAGCCATCGTTTGGTTGCCAGTTGTTTATCATATAGAGTCGGCCTACCTTCACGTAAAAAAAGAAAAAATGTAGGGTCGATTCTACAAGTGTCAGTAAAATGTAGGGTCGATTCCACAAGTGTCAGTAAAATGTAGGGTTGATTCCACTAGTGACAGTACAAGTGTTACTGACCCTTTAAAGTTTACCTGTGTTTTTCTGAATTTCAAAAATTCAGGCAGAATTGTAAATATTATACTGTCTCGCAACGTAAATTTAAGTAAATTAGGTTGAACTGCACAGAAAAAACAAACGGACGCAGCATAACGTGTAGTTATGTATAATTGTTATGACATGTAAATAGAACGATAAATTTAGTGTAAGTATAGAAAACGTATAATATAATTTATTTCATGGCATTGTAACCAGCAAACGTTGAATAAATTCCTAATTCGTATTAAAAAAATTATTTAACGCAATAATTTCAGCTTTACTATGATTATTCTTGATAAATGACCACAGGTCAACTTGATTTTTAATCGTTATAATCTTTAAATTCAGTGTGCATAGAGAAAATGTGTAATATAATTCATTTCACGACATTATAATAAGCAAACGTTGAATAAATTTTTCATTCCTATAAAAGGAATTATTTAACACGATAAATTTAGCTCTACTATGGTTATTTTTAATCTACGACCACAGGTCAACCTGATTTTTAATCCCTACGAAATTAATTTAACCACGAGTAAGTAACGAGAACGCTAAAACCTATGTTTCCATTGAAGAATATTGTAAAAACGTATAAATTGTTATATGCAATGTTATAACAAATTGTCGGAAGTATAAATTTATAACAAAATTGTGAAAATTGATAAATTATACCGTGTTACGATAACGGAAATCTCCCGCGAAAATCTCCCGCGAAAATTTCCCGCCTGACCTAACCGACGATTTTGCTAATGACTTTGGGGAGAGGGTACCGCAGGTATATAAGGACCCACCGATGTCCCGCGAACTTATTCACCCTTTATACTGGGCCCTAGACACTTCGCGGCATATTTTGACCTGAAGGTTCTGAGATGTGAATAGAGTGGTCGGGGGCTACTAGCTAGCCTATGTCCACCCTGTACACACTCAGCCTTCTTGTAACACTTGTATACATTAGAATCAATTAGAATTTCAATACAATAGACTGAATAACAATTCATTTTAACTAATACCTATTAGAAATTTTCCTTTTAAAACAAATATAAATCATTTTACCAATTACTGGTACTTGCTAGACATTTAATATCAGACTTTAAATATTCTCCTTTCGGTTCTTTTAAATACAATCAAATAATTTCTTCAATTAGCGATACTGACTTGGAATACTCCGATTCGAATAAAGTATTTCGAAATTATTTTGAAGGTTTAGGGAAATAAACATTTGAATTTTAGTCATCGTTGTTCTTCAGACTTGTCGAATAGGATATTGAAATGACTTTGAGAGGTTGCTTTTCCGTTACAGCATAATATGTAACTATTCTTCCAACAATTGAAATTAATTTGAAATTTTTCATATATTTTCTCTGATATTGAATTTATTTTATGACTTGCCATCCAAGGAATTTGCATGAATTGCATGTTAAGTAGTTAGTTGATTTATTATTGTATATTGTGAGCTGATTTGGAACGAGTGCACTATGCCCACCCTAAATTAAACCGTCTCAGTAGTTTACCGTAATTAATAATCTATTTTCGGAATTTATACGAGAATTTTTGAATTTTAGTAAATACTAGAGTCAGTGCATCGCGTATTGAAATAATAGCTTATACAGATAATCTTTTGAAATTACTCTTAATTAGGGAAAATCTTGAATCTTGTATGGAAGATGAAGATTTTCAGGAAATATTTATTTTTCAACAATGAATTTTTGTTTTATCGATTAATAACGTACGAAATGATTTTTGGAAAATTTTCTTCGTTTGAACGTTCGTTTAAGGTTCGACTATGATTATCAAATCTCTCGAAACACCGTAGAATGTTCAATTTTAAAAGTAACTTCTTCAATTTTTGGATAATCTGGGTAACGTGTTAGTGTTGACGATACACTTTCGAGTATAGACGTTAAAGTTCATAGAGTGGTCGGGGGCTACTAGCTAGCCTATGTCCACCCTGTACACACTCAGCCTTCTTGTAACACTTGTATACATTAGAATCAATTAGAATTTCAATACAATAGACTGAATAACAATTCATTTTAACTAATACCTATTAGAAATTTTCCTTTTAAAACAAATATAAATCATTTTACCAATTACTGGTACTTGCTAGACATTTAATATCAGACTTTAAATATTCTCCTTTCGGTTCTTTTAAATACAATCAAATAATTTCTTCAATTATCGATACTGACTTGGAATACTCCGCTTCGAATAAAATATTTCGAAATTATTTTGAAGGTTTAGGGAAATAAACATTTGAATTTTAGTCATCGTTGTTCTTCAGACTTGTCGAATAGGATATTGAAATGACTTTGAGAGGTTGCCTTTTCGTTACTTTTCTTCCAGCAATTGAAATTAATTTGAAATTTTTCATATATTTTCTCTGATATTGAATTTTGTTTACTAATAATTTACCATCCAACGAATTTGCATGAATTGCATGTTAAGTAGTTAGTTGATTTATTATTGTATATTGTGAGCTGATTTGGAACGAGTGCACTATGCCCACCCTAAATTAAACCGTCTCAGTAGTTTACCGTAATTAATAATCTATTTTCGGAATTTATACGAGAATTTTTGAATTTTAGTAAATACTAGAGTCAGTGCATCGCGTATTGAAATAATAGCTTCATCCCTAGTTCGTTTATTATTGAATATTTTTACGCGTTTAACTTATGCTTCTCCCCAATTCTCGTCGCGTATTTTATTCAAATTTTCTTATATTCTAGAATCGAAAAAGATACGAATTCGCGATTTTCTTCCTCTACATTCGACGGATAATGTGTACAGGTATTTAATGTAATTTTTTAGCAATTTGTTTTTGTAATTCATCCAAAGCGATATGTTATGAAATTAAATTAAGCACTCAATAAGTTTTAACGTTAGATTGTTTCCTCGATATGGCCATGGTGGTCATCAGTGACTGGAGTGCCTCAAATGTTTACAATAATTACAATAGATGTTGTCAACTAAAAATTTTGAACGTCATAGCTAGCTAGACATTATTTTCAATTGAAAAAAAAAAATTATAAGTCATAATTCTATAATCCAATGCTTAAAATGTATTTTCTTGTGGCCGTCTGACAGCAACCTGTAAATCTGGCGCGACAGTAAACGTGTTAATAAGTAAATGTTGTTCAAATTATGTCGTGTTTGATATCGTTTTCATCAGAAAAATCTCACCAACATGTTAAAAAAAATTCCAGATGAAGAAAAGTAAAATTAAAGAAATTATATTTTTCTATTATGATTTGTCGAGCCGTGAAATCTCGTAAACGAAACCGACTGGTTTAGCGTTACACTCTTGATTGACTGCGAGCGAGATAACATGGGCGCAGCAATGACGCAGACCTAGGCGTAGGAACATCTATACTGACACTTGTAGAATCCAAACTGACTGACACTTGTAGAGAATTTACTGTAGTCAAACTGTACACCTCTTGAGCCAGCTAAATAATAAAGCCTAAAAAAGATAACTTACTGTGTGGGTACAAAGTAACCCAGATCACGCACTATCCTCCTAACATTAAATCCAAAATCTACAAATGTGTTATCGTCAACTCTTGCCTGCTCCGTGCTTCCATAACTGACCAAACGATTAAAGTGGAAGGTATGCGCGAGACTCTTTAAGCAGTCGCCGATATGCGTCAGAATAACTGAAACTTGAACTCCGTTCTAATAACGTTTAATTTACTTCGACTGGCTCTAGTCGTCGCAAATTACACGGGATTGCGGCCGCGTTGTTCGCGGTCGAAAACAACATTCCGACGTCTGAATCCGGCGCGCGTGACGAGCTCTGATGTAACCAGGGAGAACGGCTCGAAGATGCGTTTTCCGGCGGATCTGTCGCGATCGATAGCGCGGCGAAAATGCATCGCGTAAATTTCTACATGGACGATAAAACACATCTCTCGAAAATGCAAACTGGTTATCGATACGTGTAACAGCTTCGGGGCCCTTTTGTTGTACTCTTTTCGAAACATTTCGACTCCCTTTTTCACCTCTGTCTGTTCTTCACGAACGATGAAAAAAAAAAGGAAGGAAAATTCACTCGAACGCGAAAATTGTTGCAAATTGGAATTTAGTTCTTCAGCTATCGAACTTTGATCTCGTTTTATTCCCCTTGTAGAAAATAACTCTCATCCCTCGGCGCAGGGGATAATATTTCGTTTTTAGAGTGAAATAAAAATTTGGCACACTTTTCTTGGTTTTTATCAATACGCGGTGGTGTAACTCGTCGAATTTCTTTTCGAGGGGTTTTTACACACCCGAGAGAGAGAGAGAGAGAAGAATTTCGGTTTATCTTTGGAACGTGTGCGAGGCCTCGAAAAATACAGGCATCTTATCTTGTACTTTGATTACGCTACCGAAGAACAACATGCTCGATCCTCGAGCACACCCGTATGCTTCTTGTTTTAGCTTGGAAAAACTGCTGTTAAATTATGCGACTTTTTTGCCCGCTTCTTCTTACGCTTATTCTCCCCACTTCACGCCGGCTTGTGTAATTTTCTGCGCAATTAATCATTGCATCGGACAAAAAGCTCCCTCTCGTTAACGGGCGGCAGTGGTACAGAAAGTATTTTGACGAACCTGTTTCCAGCCAGGCTGACCAGCGAACGATCGAAAAGAATTTATTCATCGGCAACGGAAATTTTTCTAATTTCTCGAATTTACAAATTCCTACTTGTAAAAACTGTTTTTTATAACACTCGGAGGAAGCATTTGAAAATTTAATTCGTCAACTGAAGTTTCTGCGTCTGAAATAATATGTTAATTATAATAGCTTCACGAAAAGGCAAAGCAACGACGAAATAATCGATACGAAAGTGACTAAATTCCAATGGAATAGCAAATCGACGACGGTAAGAAGGAGGCAACGTCGTTCGCGTCGTCCATTAAGACCACGTCGAGGGTTCCGGCTTCCTGTTTTTCGCTTTCTTCAAGGTCAGGCCCGGCGTTCATCGCCGGCTAGTTAATTCCCGATGGCGTTGCATCCCGGTAGGCCTCGCGACACGCTGCACAATGGTTCAGAATGCGATTCGAGCACGGTTGTACGGGCCGGTTGGCAAAAAAGTTAATTCATTTTCAGCGTTTTTACCTCGATACGAGAGAATACTGTAGCCTCGCAGGGGTTCTCAGCCGCGTTTTCACGAGAAAAGAATCTCGCGAACAGAGAGACAGAGAGGATTTGCTCGTTGGAAACGAGAAGGTGGAAAGACGATTTAGGGAGGATCGAGTTTCGACGTCTCGTCTCGATCGCGAATCCGATTTCTAAATAACCGTGGAGATCGGGTGTTTACAGTGCTCACCGGCTCAGGCACGGCAGAGTATCTGACTCGACTGGAGGATCGAGGTTGAGCAATGCGACTCGAGTGCTATTGTATTCGAGGAGGAAATTACATGAGAAATCGAGGCAGAGTGGAGAGGAGAGGCTGGATTCGACCGAGTTCCGCGGGCCGGTCGAGCGAATTCGAGCAAGGAGAGAGACTCGAGTCTCTTGCAAACAAGCAAACGTCGCGCGATTTAACGACAGAGATGGGTAGGGGATCGTGATCGTGCGACTTTTCGATTCCCTTCGACATGCTGGATTTAATAATCACGCGTTGTCTTGGAGAAAACATTCGCCAAAGTGTCGATTATTTCACTGTTTTCAGTTTCGGTGCTTTAGAATCGCGATCGAGAAGTTGAAACGGTGAACGATTTTTGAGTGCCAAACGTGAACATTTTCATTGAACGCTATGAATTTTCAGTGAAAAATGTGTCGACTATTTTTGGCCACTCACTACGTTCACCATTTCATCCCCTAAATTCGACGATTTTCTACGCTCTTTCTCGGCGATTCGAAGGCCAGAACGACGGTGTAATAATTGTGAAGCGTAACAGATTAAGTTACTTACCATCGAGCACATTCCGTATTCCGGCACATTTGTTTACCCATCGTCGGCGGAAGGCATCTCTCGTTTCTCAAAGCGTACAATGTCGTTCTTACGAGCTATTGTATCGCGGCAAGAATAACAGAATCCGCTTTCGCGTATTCGACCCGTTTCGACAACGTGGTACAAAAGCTAAATAAGATAACTCCGGCACAGTTTCCATTGATGCGGTGAATTTTTTCGAAATCCAAGCAGATTCTGTTTTCCAAATAAGAAGCTCTGTTCGTATTCGTAGGTAATACCGGCAATTGCCCCTTAATTATCCCTGCTTTCCGACCGGTTATGTTTCCTTTTTTTTTTCTATCCGACGTTAATTTCGTTGGGTTCGCCGTGGATGCGTCATAGGTTCGAGTTTCGTGCGCCATAAGGTGCGAGGGCGACCGAAAACGCAGGTGTAGGGTACGACAGATGGTATCGGCTACTGTTGTGTTCGATCGAGCCTTGTGAGTATTTATTAAGCCCGTTATAGACAGAGTTAACGACGTCTGATTGACAGAAATACCGCGTATATACGCCGCTAACTCGGCTAATTCGGTATTCATTGCGAAAGCGAGAACGATTGATAGTTTACATCGCCGTGTAACGTATTGTATGGTGCAATTTGTACGAGGATCGTTGACGAACTTCTAATGGAAGGAAATCACACGGTGAATACTTAAGAAGGAAGGGTTAATAACGATCGGGGAGAAAGGGCCGCCGGGGCGGAACGGAAGGAAACGCGCAGCGTGCGGCTCCTTCTTCGGGCGGGCTTTAAAAAAAGAAGAAAAAAAGAAAGAAAGCCTGGCAAAGAGTAAAACAAACCATAAACAGGCGCATTAATTCAACGGTATGGCCCTTAAAATGCGCCCGCGTGGGAATGGAGTGCGGTACTAATTAAAATCTCGAGCGTAAACTCGCGATTCAAACGCGTACAACGAAGAAGAAGGCGGGAAAAGACTTTTGATCGGCTCCCTTCGTCCTTCGTTACGCGAAATGAGGGGCAAGCATACAGTACGGCCCACACCCTTTGTTTTCCGAATGCAAATAAGTAGCCCTCCGCCACTCGTCGTCTCTCCCTCGTCCACCCTCCCTCGGTTTCTCTCCCCGTCTCCCTTCGACTAACGCTTCCTCGGCCTCTGTCCCGCGTGCTGGAACACCCTCTGCTTTCCCAGCACCCTCTCTTCTCCTCCTCTCTCTCATTCTCTCTCTGTCTCGCTCTGTCTTTCTCTCCTCCCAGACTGGTTTCTATCGCGACCTCTTCGTCTCTCGCTGCCTGGTGAATACACTCGGCACTCTAACACCGCGAAACGCACAACAGGCCGCATGCATATTCATACGTGGGCCACGGCTATGTGTGCACGAGAGGTTATTAATTAACCGGAAGCCTAATCAAGGCTCGTAGTCGAAGAGGGTAGCAGTCGCTCCGCATCGTTGAAACCCCTTCGAAATTGCGAAGCCACCGTGCAGGTGACGCGCTCACTCTCTCCTCTCTCTCTCTCTTACTCACCATGTGTGTGTGCGTGCGTGCGTGCGTGCGTGCGTGTGTTTGATCGACTCTGGCCGGATAGATATTTGGCGAACGCTTCCGTGCAGGATCGAGAGGAGGAACGGTCACTCCCGTGGCCGGTCTCTTGGTTGTTCCATGCACTCGATGCTCGATCTTTGATTTTTTTTGCTCGTCCGTTACACGGCCGAGAGGGTGCTCCGTGAGCCGCGTATTTGCTGTTCAATCTGTCGTATATAGGTTTTTCGAACGGCGAGAGGTTACGTATAAACGGCCGGCTCTTGCCTCCATGTTCTACCATGTCGACTTATTTTCATATCGATCCCGAACCGCGTGTTACCACTCGAAAATCGTTACCTCTGGTAAGAAGGTTCACCCTTAATCTGTTAAGTGGTTAGGTACGGTTTCTCTTTTCTCGCCTCTGTCCAAATAATCCATTTACGTACATTTCGTATAAATCGCAATCTCGCGAACAACACCGCGCGCGATTTCATTCAACACTCGACTCCAATCCTAAATCAACCATCGCACCGGGTAATATAAACCAAACCCCGAAAATCGATTAACCCTGTATCAATTACTCAAAAAAAGAAAACACCCTGAAGTGTAGGTGTTTGGAAAAAAAAATTCTACCCCGGTTGAAACAACAGAAACCATAGAAAGAAGAAAGAGAAAAAGCGGCCGTAGATAGGGGATGGTCGGGAGGCGCGTAAATATAAATTTGGCTAGGTTGCATGGGGGCCATTCAATTAAGAGAAACGACCGGTGCCGAGCGTATCCGGTGGTGGCATCATTCGATCGGGATCCGGCGAATCAGAGGAGGCGATTTCCTGCTTTCCAATCGGCCCGATTGGCCGTGGCATTATTTCGATCGATTAGAAAGCGAGCTTTCGTCCGGTCCCACTGTTCGAACGCGGTATCAGACCAGAGGGAGCGAAGCGTGGGGAGGGCGGGTACCGACCTCTTTCCCCGAGTAATCCAATGGATTAGTCAATTATGTATACCATTACGACTCCATACATTTGGATAGGTCACTCTCTCTCTCTCTCTCTGGATGAGACCAAACGCACACGTACACACGGTTACACACACGTATACGTAAAAACGGGTGGAGGAAGAAGAGTAGGAACGAAGGAAGGATCGTTGATTCGCGTGGCGACGGTGTGGGGTGGCGTAGAATCGGCCTGCCACCACCAAGAGGATACCGTACGTGTATGTTTGTGTGCTGGAGGTGGGGGGTGGACGAGTAAGGGGAGGAAAAACCAAATGAAAAAGAGCCTTTGTGTTTGGGATTCCTGCGCAGCGAGTGAGTCGAGGGACCGTGAGAGAGAGAGAGAGAACCAGGGGGATGCAACTGCAATTTGTACCTCTTACTGTCCGTGGGAAGAATAGGTATTGTCTTGCAGGAGAGAAACGAATTGAGCTTCTATGAAGCCCGGCGTGCGAATGGGAATCGATATTTTTAATTTCAGTAGAAGCCAAACATCTACCGGGGGCTCGCGCGTCCTTCTCTCCTCTCGTGTCTTCCTCTCTCCCTACCTTGCGCTTGTTACCGTCTTCTTCGCCCGCCCACTATTAGCGCCCGTTTGCGCTGCGTTTAAGCCATCATCCCACCACCCCTACCACTTTTGGTTTGTTGTACACACTTGCTGGCTTAAATACCTGTGGTGCACACCTGACCCCAGGACCGACACCGCTGCTAATTGCACGGAGAACTCCAGGGGGGGGCTCGTGCCACCGGAAACCGACACGTCCCTCGAGTTCTCGCGCGTTTCGATCGGTTCTGATTAAAAATGTACCAATGCCTGATGCTTTTGGTGTTGGCTGAAAGCTTTCCTTTTTTTTTAACCCCGGTTTCGCGTAAACACGCTGAATGGCCGCGACTGCATCGTCCTGATTGCTAGCTAGCTAGCTGGCTGACTGGCTCTGGCTGCTTTTAGAAGGAGCGGGTGGGTGGAGGAAGGAAGGGAGAGAGTTAAGCAAATTGCGAATGAATGTTCGCAATTTAAGGTCGATTGGAGTTTCAGGCTCATTGAAATATGGGACAATTTCGCTTCGTTCCGCAGCGGCGGCCGATATTAAGAAACTTGGGCGAACGCGTTCCCCTTTTCTTCGGCCACTTCATAATGGAATTACTCGCGGCCGGAGTCGCGCTTATTACAGCTCGACGCGCGGATTAAGCGATCGCTAGCTCGCTCGCTCGCTCGCGTCCCGCTGGGGAATTATAACGGAACGTTTTGCGTTAATCGAGTCGCGTAATGAGCGTCTAACGCGAGTGTACAGAGTGCAGGTAAATTGTGATCGAGCCTTTCAACCATGTCTTATGTAGATGTTCCCCTGGTGACGTCGTTTGTGGACTCGTATAGCGATTAAGTTATTGGAACGAGTTGCGTTAAGTGCTGCGTTTCAGCGACCTACTTTAAAATGTGAACAACGCGCCTAATTATTTGTCGAATAACGTCGTGTTTCGAGTGAATTTCCAATTAATTTCCTTGCGACGATTTTCATCGGTGAACCGTTTTCCCACTGGCGGCGATACTTTCGATTAAAATTCAGTAGCAATCAAAGATTCTTGGAATGGTGTAACCAGTTGAAATTCAAGGAATCCACTGTGGACGCGAAGCAAAGGTAGCAATTTGCGGTAGTTTGCAGCCAAAGTCCGGGACAATTCGAGCGTTACATCATCCTAATTATGCGGACTCCTCGAAGCCTACCCTAACTTACGGAGCAACGTTGGCCCGCGCCCGCGTTGCGTTACGTTGCCTAACTTCGACCAGTTGAATCTCGTTTTCCGGCGAGTCTCGAAACACCCGAAAACAGGATCCGATTCAAAGCCCCGCAGGAACTTCAGCATCGTGTCCGATCGAATTATCAGAGTTTGTGTGTGCTATACAACCCGTAGAATTCGTCTGTTCTTTTCGATTCTGTCTCGAATCTAAGCCAAGGGTAGTAGAGGAAGATTCGCGAAAGACAAGAGTGGTGGTGGTACACGATAGGTTTCGATAGGGCGAGCACGAGCAGTGCCAGGATGATTTCATTCCCCATAACTGACCGTTCCCCCGGGATTATTATTTTTTCATCAAGCCACGGAAGTTGCGAGAGTGGAAGGAAGAGAGGTAGAGGACCTAGGGTCCAGACAGAACGAAGCAGACCAGCACCCCGAGAAATTGCATCTCCGGGGCTAGCCCTCTTCCTCCTCTTCTTACTCCTCCTCTTCCTTCACGCCTCTCTCTCTCTCTCACTCTCTCTCTCGTTCCCTCGACCTTCGCGAAATATATACGAGCCGGCAAATTGAAAACTAGCAATCGGCCCGCCTGAATAAAATATCGTTTAAATTTATCGTAACACCTGGTATATCGGAACTCGACCACGCCACGCCGGCTGAGTGCCTACGTTATATCGACGCTTTCCAGGCTACGATTGCACCGTAAACGTGCCGCGGCACTACGATACGCTCGCGGACTGCCGATTCTACCCCTACCACGATGCACCTAGTGCAACTCGTTTGAGGATACTTGCGAAATTTTATTCCTATCGGGGCTTCGATCTGTTGAAAGATGCAGCTCGCGTGTGAGTGTCGCGTCATCTTCTTATTCGAGATCTTTCTTAAGCCTTTCGATGGACACAAGCGTAACTTACCGGTTGAAGGTGTTAGGACAGCTGAGCGATCCTTTTCTTTTTAATTTTACCTAATTTGGTACGATATCCGAGGTACATAATTGATAGGTATTTTACACGAGTATGCATATTCGGACATTTGTAACAGTCGGTGGAAATTACTGCATGATGCACTCAGGCGTATCTACGTCATTCATGAATCGATATTTCAAATTTCTGTTTACAGCTGTACGGTATTAATAAGCCTCTTTTACCTCCAGCTCAATAGCAATTGTATCAATAAAAATTAACCTGCACCTGTTGAGGATTAAGATGCAGACCAATTTTTTAAATATCGAACAACCAATACTCTTTCTTATCTGCTTCATCGCTCGTATTACTGACCGATTGTGCAATCTTACAATATCGGTTCCACCGACTGTACTTAATTATCAAACCGCAATAACGACCGTTGTAATCGTGATAATTAACGTTCGTCCAGTTGATGAAATCGAAGAAACGGTAGGAAGTTGGAGGATAGCGTTCGGCTAAGTAACTTATTAAACGATATTACGCCAGGTATCTTGGCATTACGCCGTAAACGGTGAACCCGCGTAATACCATACTTGTTTCCGTTATTACTCGCAATTTGATACCGATCTTTCCATCAGCCGGTGCGTAAGTCGTGCGCACCTACCGGCTAAATTTAATTCCAAGGCTGTGCCACTACTTGGAAGTTAGCTGTTTCACAATGGCCGCGATCCAACAACACGATACAGCTTTGCTAAAATATGCAACGAGCTCTCTGCGCGTTACCGTCGCGGAAATTCGTCATGGATCATTCGATACGGATCGTAGATCGGTGGAAATCGAGTTTCGGGATTGTGGAACGTTTATGGTCGTCGATCGTGTGGAACCGGGATCTTATTCAACGAAACGTTGCTTCTCTTAATATTTCCTTTTCTTTTTTTTTTTTATTATTCTTCCTTCTTTATCGAGAAGAAGAAATTACCGCGGGTTTCTACGGCGAGTGAATTAAGGTAGATTTCCAATTTTACGAACCGCACGTGCCTTGACCTCGCTCTGACGAGGTCGAGCTTTAGCCGCGTTACTCCGGCATTAACTCCACCCAACGCCGTATAATGTAACACGCTCATTAAGAAAATACATATCATTTAAGGGAAGTATATTACAGATTACTCGAAAACGAGTAATTATCGGGCCCGGTGTTGTTCGTGCCTCGAGGGTGGAAACTGAGTAACATAATTCCACGGGGGAAAAGTGAATCTGACCTCTACTCTACGCTAAAACGTATCTCGTGATGCTTGTTAGAAGACTTTTAAAATATTTCAAGATAAAAAGATTTGATATCGTTTCGGTTGCTCCTTCGTTCGCGTATCGTCTTATATTTCTTCTGCAACAAGTATCACTTTTAACGAGCATCCAAATTGTTTCCCTTGCTATTGAAAATGAGAAAAAATAAAAAACAGTGTTCGAAAGTCATCGACACATTTTTGCATATTAACGTCTGTCAATTGCAACCTTAAAATGGCTCCGAACAATGCAAAAATAGGTCGAAATGCAAGAAGAAGCCAATATCTCAGGTTCCAATTCCAAAAATCTCATATCTGACGAACAATAAGATCGACAGATCAGCTTGAGAAATTCCATTTGTACATTTCTCATTAAATCATCCTTCATCACCCTATCCAACGTCGAATCCGTCCTTGGCTCGCCTTGAACGAGTTGGGCACCGCTTCAAGGAGTATGTGTCGGGGGTGGTTATTTTAATTACTGTCCGGCGGCTTTAAATTAAAGAGCCGGGTTATTCCGGCAACCTCCCTCTCCCTCTGCTCTTCCTTCTGCTTCAGTAACCGGTAAGCACACACAGCTTCCCTCTCGTTGAACGCTATCCTTCTCCCACGGTGTGTCCCGGGTTCTCTTTCGCCTACTAGGTGGCCCGTAGTGCGTAGTGGACCGACATTACGGCCGCCATTCTTTACGCCCTCCTCGAGTGGCGAGGTTATGTTTGACGCTAACCGGGTAACCGCGCTAAATTGTCTAAACTGCGCCAGATTAAGCGAGGCTGCCACCCGTTCAAGCGCTGCGGCCCCCCTCGGTGTCCAGAAATTAACCGACCCTCAGGGTCCGCGAGGGAAGTCACGAAGAATTCCAGGAATTGTTTCATTTAGCTGGGAACACGGACCCCGGGCTGTGTGTGCACGGCGAGGAGCAGGTTTTCAAGGAAACGCGCGCACCAGTTACAACGCGTGTTTCACGCCGTTACGTTCTAACTGATTCGAAGAAGTCGTCGAACGTTTGTGCATGAGATCTCGAGAAATTGAGGGAAAACAACGGTGTATAGGTGTTCCTGGTATGGTGTATTGTTTTGAAAATTTTTTCAAGGATATTTGTTAAATGTTTGAATAAAATGGAAGGAAAGTTGTATCAGTCGGTAGATTTTACACGAAGGGTTATTTAATAAGAAAAGAGGGGACGATGGTTTGCAGAGGTTTTCTCGGTGTTTTTCGAGGAACACAGATTTCGCTGGACAAAGCGAGGACACGCGGGGACAGTTTCCACTGGCAGTACGCAAATCACCGGGGCTAGCCACGTTTCCTTTTCCCCGTGACGTTGCGCGGTGCACGAAGTCAGACGAGCACGGCGATATTCTAATGTATTGTAATAAGGCTCGAGGGGGAAAAGCTTCTCTCGCGCGACGAGCCATTGGCCCATTTTCGCTTAAGACCGCCACCGATTGGTCGTCCACTGAAGAAACACTGCATTATGTATGTTCCACCGTTATCTCTCGGCCGAGAAACGCTTCAACACGCAGATTACCAACACCTTCTTCTGTGTCCCCCCCTTTGTTACTCTTTGCTCCTCGACTCTCAACCTTTCTCACTCTTCTCTTTTCTTCTCCTTCGATTCGTTCTCTCGTTAGTGTTTTCAACGGGAAGAAGAATGAACCGACGAAGACTTATCGAGTAGGAGTGTCGTCTGCTACTAATTTCAGCTTCCCCACACCCGTTCGGAACGGAAGTGCGCCACTCCTCTGCAGCCGCGCTTCCTTTTCCCTTTCGAATCGAACAGAGCCGCCAGAGATTCCCGATACGGCTGGTAAACACGCTCGGGATTAGTATCGCCGATTCCATTGTCCGATTGCGTACCTCCGATGGGATGAACCGAGGGATTTACGATTCGGCCCGGCGACTGGGACGGGATAAGTGTTCTTTATTCTATCAAAGAACTTCCACCGAGGCACTTTGTGTGTCGGAGTGTCGAGTTTCGGCTGTTCTAATCTTGTCCGCGATTTTTATCGCCTTCGGCCAGGGGTTACTTCCATTAAGGGTGATGCCGAGTTAATTTCGTGGATCGGTCGGAAACGTTCAGATTATCGTACGTACCCGGGGATCATCGATACCGGGTGTTTCCGGAATCGTGGTTCCTTCGCCTAAAAGTAAATTAATAATATGGAATAAAATTCTTTTATACGAGGCCCAGAGATATTGTATACACAAAATCAGAGATTCGAATGAAAAAATTGTATTCTATATTTTCAACTTACTTTGTCTGTTTCTGCTATTATCGATTAAAGCGAAACGTATACTGCATAAAGAAGTCTCGAAACATGAAGCTTCTTCGGTCCATCTTCACCGCGACGGTGTGTCGCGCGACACGGCGAGAAGGGTTGCTTTAACGCGGTCGAAGTCCGCCGTCCAGAGAGAAGGATTCCACGGTGGGCGGCGAGGAGTGGCTGGCTCGCTGTGGGAAAGCGTAGGAGGAGTACGGGAGGGCACTCGATGTTTAATACATAGGATAGTGGCGATATTGCAACACGTAGAGGGGGCTCGCAGTAGGTCCGTGTCTCGGTGACAGGGTGCGAAGTCGCAGCGGCCTCCTGGCGGGACGCGGCACTCAACCAGGGAAGTGTTGTCGGGCTTTTCAGGAGCTTTCAAGTGCTTTCGCAGTTGCCTCGAGTGCCGTAAGAGGCTTTCAGAAACGGAGGCAGAAACGGGCTTTTTAATAGGGCCGAGAAGGGGCCCTCTCTCTCCTCCTCGCTCCTTCCGTTTCTCTCTCTCTCTCTCTCTCTCTCTCTCATTTTTTCCCTTCTATCTTGTCCTCCAGCCTCCTCTTCCTCCTACGACTGGCTCCTTCGTCTCACCGACACGGCTCACCTCTCCCTCTTTCTCCTCCTCCTCCTCCTCCCTCTTTCTCGTGCTCCTCACCTCCTCGAGCACGCGGCCAAACGATTTCGAGGTTATCGTTTGACGCGAAACAGAGCGTGCTCTCGAATCCCGCCGGGGATACCGATGAACCTGCTGATAAACGTTTCAATGCTGTTGTAATGGATCGAAATTTTCCTTGTCACACGTCACACCACAGACGATTTGGGTCGTTCTCAAAGAGACCTACCTATGTACAGGGTGTTCCGTGAGTTACAGTTTTATCTTATTATCGAATCCGTGATGTAACGAATATTTGTTATCTACGGTGTGAATTTTTTTGGAAGAATTTGAGTATCCTTTTAGAAATGTTTGCGTGTATATAGAGAAAGAGGGAAATTTGAAGGAGGCATCAGCTACAATTTCTATTCATTTCCCCTGTCTTTTCTCCGTTCTTCACCGGTACAAAATGGAAAATCCCGTTTTTTCCCTTGCTTATTCGACGGCCAGCTTTCTTCAACCGGTGAATACCGGTACGCGAGAACAGGAAATATTTCTTAATTACGTTACAGCGAAACGGTTGGTAGCCCGTTATATTTAACAGGCGGACCACTGGCACGAGATGGAGGGGCGCGAGCGGGTTAGCCTAAATTGCGCGAGGGAAAGGTTCGACTGCTTCGCTTTCTTCGCGATAGAACGCCGCCCGGAAACGTGCAACGCATTGTTCGAGCCGGCCGGAGGCTTCGTTCCTTCTTTAATTAATCGCGATCTCGACACGGCGGCGCATTGCGAAAAATTATAATTAATCGCGATTTTCATTAACGCGCCCGCGCGGAATTCACCGGTGGAACGAAGGTATCAAGAAAGAGCGCGAAATGTGTTTCGCAGGGGGAAACGTTTCTCCGTCTTCCTGCGTGGAATCAAATATTTTCAATAAAAATGTGTATGAAATTGAATTTTTTTTTTTTAATTCAAAGAAATCTTGCAAGACTCTAACGCTTTAACACTCGATACTCTTTCTATAGCTCTCTGATTATTTCTCTGTCTTCTCTTTTTCGTCTCGTTCACCCATTCTTCCTCTCTTTCCTTTCTCAAAACGCATTCGATCTCGTCCACCGAAATCTTCGAAGCTCCCGTTTTAAACACTTTTCGTTCACGTCTGCTAAACATTCACACGAAAAATCCTGTGACACGTCTCTATCTCTCTGGTCCAAACACTCGTTTAAATACTTACGACTACGATCCATCGTTCCCACAGTATTTTTGGTATAATTATCTTTCAGACGTATATTTCACACAGGTGATACACATGTTTTCCATTCGTATTATACGAATCGTTTAAAAGGAATGTACCTTTAGTAGAAATAGACCGTTTAACAGGGAACGAGAGGTTGGCACGTGATTTACAGCGAGTCGCTCATTCGAAGGAGGAGCGTTGGTCGAATAAAAGGCAGGCCACTTCGTCATGTTTGTCGCACTGTTCCATTCCGTGGGTTTATGTAACTGCGTCACGAGGAGAGAATTTAACGTTATGGTTCAATATTCGCGTGGAAATTTCTCAGAAGGTGAAACGCTCTTAAAAACGTTCCTCCGTGTCTCCTTTTTATTCGGATGACTCTCGCGGGGAAGGTAGGAAAATAGGAGAGAAAAAGAAAAGGATAGCAACAGAGAGGAGTGTGAAAGAAGAGATTTTCTTCGGGGTAGGAATTGTATGGTTTAGTATCGATAAGCTGTGTAAATGTCGAGATTTCTTGCATTACAGAGCACCCTTTTATATTAATAGCCGAAGAAACCTACGTATACACCATCGAGGAAGTTGGAATATTCAGAAGGTTCGATCGATTCGAAGAGAAAATTTGCACTTCCATTTGAAATAGCAAAGCACTTTGCAACCGGGTACTTTTGTGCGCACGAACAAACCTCTGGCTTCGCACATCTTCAGTATTCGAAGGCAACTTCGTACAGAATTCCGTAACGAAAATTATTATAATTCTCCATCTGTATTAATGTCTTTAATATCTATGCCTGTTTAAGTCTCGCTAACTTTTCCAACGTTAACGCGAACGTCGGTGTAAGATAGAATTACACGAAAGTCCAAACTGGTAAACTACCGTATTTTCGTTAAAACAGAAACCTCCTCTATTATCGCATCAAAATACGATCTACCAAACCCTCTTCTTCCCCGCTAAAAAGCCTAAAATCGGTCCGCAGAGCGGGGGACAGTGTGCGTGGAAGTTAGGCAAAATCGAAAATCCGGAAGCGAAAAGTCCGAGACTTTGGCGGCCCCCCGTAGCCGACAAAGGGGCGACTTTTCCCGATTTTCGCATTTCGCGCACGTTTCGGCCGTCAGTCCGGCCGCGTCGCCGGAAACTCTCTTTTAATTTTCCGCGAAATTCGAATAAAGTTGCCTTGCCGGCCAAGCAGAGAGTATTAGGGCCGGGGATTCGGCGTGTGCACGTCCGCCAGGCAACATTTTAAACTCGCATTTCACTGGCTTGCCTCTCAGCCCTAACTTTATCCGCGCGAGCGCGCGCCCGCTCGCCCGGTTTGAAGCCTCGCGATGCGACAACGTGTACCATCAAAACGAGATTCCGATGCCGGCCGGACGATGCGGCCAGATTTCGACAGAAAGGAAAGTTTTCGCTCTCTACCAACTTCCTCTCGTTCCAACTATATAGATATTGTCTTTCATCGCCGAGCCGCGGCACCCGTGCCTCTTTTTCGCTAGGATTTTCATTCTTTCTCGTAGTTTTGGGTTAACAGGGTAAAAAGCGGGATTGAGTTTACGCTTTCACGGTGTTTTAAATGTGACCTGGTATGGCTGTTTTTTTCTGTCCAAAATTGGTAGGAATTATCGTGAACAATTCGCTGTGATACGTTTTTATTAGATTTTATTTTAGAGAAAGTTAGGTAGACCTCTGTAACGCTAGGTGATTTTAAAGTTTCATTTTATTTGTTTACTGTTACGCTGTTGCTTTTATTTTTATTTCTTATAATTGAGCTTTAATTCGCGGCACATAGGAAAATGATATTTCTACGCGTCGCGGTGTATTTAGAAGGTATTCGATCAGAAATCCGAAGAACCACGATGGATCGACGACTACCGAATTCTTGCCCAGATATTCCCGCGTTTACTGCCGTTATCATTGCCAGTGAACACTCTTGTACGTAACCCGCGAAATTGCGAGTTCCCGACGACCGTAAAGCGGAATTTACGACTACTAAGTTTATGAAACAGGTTTTATCCCAAAATTCTTTTCAACCTTCCCGGCCATTTGCCCGCAAGAAACGAATTAGATCGTTTAGAACAGCTCGAGCCTAACAATATTCTTCCGTGCAACTCGCTGAACCTCGAAAAAGAGAAGAAGAAGAGAAAAACCGCGCGCAGCTGATAACAGCGGAACATGTAAAACGTAGAGAAAAGTTACAGAAGAACTTGAACCATAGCTGTCATCGCGAATAGACGAAGTTGCAGAAAATACACCTGATAATGTGAAAATTTACGAAACAAAGTTACCTTGGGGAAATTCTTTTCTCCGCCCCGTGGTAAACTATCGTTCGTACGAAACGACTGGTAGTCCAGACTTCCTTTTTTCTTTTACACGCTAGACAAGGATAACCGTGGCGAATTTTTATAGGCCGTTTACGACGCCGCGGAACGATTTGTAACACGAGCGTCAGCGCGAATGCCCGTCGGCCAAAAGAAATCCTCTGCTCGTATTTACCGAATTGTTTTCGACTCCATTAGCCGGCGCCGTTCTCTTTTTCGAGCGCAAGAATGGGAACGAAACGATTAGTTCCATTGAACCATGTGTTCTCTGTCCTTTTCTCTCTCTCTGCTCTTAGCTCTCCTCTATTCTATGCCACCGAGTTAATCGTACGTACACACAGCGTACGATTTAATTGGAAAAATTGTTTATCGCGATATGCACTTGGAACAGGTTAAATGTTAATCGAATCTCTCTCTCTCTCGCGCGGCAGATGGCAGAGACACGACAACACTCGGTGAATGTATCGAGGTTCACGATCGAAGGTATGGAAATTGTGGTACACGAGGAAATTCAGTGATCTTAACGAGGTAGCGAAGTTAAACGTTTGATAAGCCTCGGAATTATATGATATAATGAATTGTAGCACGTAAATGCTCGGTAATTTCATTCTGGTAATACGTTTCTAAAATTAATTACGTTCACCGGTGTGTTGTGTCACGGTTGGAATTAATTGTTGGAAGAAAGAAACGAAAAGAAAGTATCGATTTACTTTGAAACAAGAGGCGAACACCTGCCAGGTGACAAGGTTAATACAAAGATAAAGTTTATTAATATCGTTTTCAAAGGGGAGACAGGAAATACCACTCACTTATCCAACGAAACGTTCGACCAGTCGAGCGTATTTTTCTTCGTCTTCTATCCACGAAACGTCTAACCGACACGACCGTTGTTAAAGACGTTTCACGAACGGACAACGTGGTCGTCGTTCAACGAAGATCGGAATAAATTCGAGCGAATCGACAAACGGTGACGTGTATCTCTAGGCCACGTGGAGGAGAAGCAGATGCTGTAATAAACGGACGTGTGAACGGTGCCTTAAAACGGCCGGTTATCTGGCATGCTGGAAACCGAAAAGCTTTCGAGTGTCCACGGAGATAGTCGGTTAAGTGGCACGCCGGCAGAATGGTTGTACCGCTAATTGCCTTAATTCGATAAACTACTAACCCGTTCCCCCCTGGGCTCCCTTCATCTTTCAACCTTTTCACGACCTCTTCTTCCTGTCTCACCTCCTCTGTCCACCACCTTCGCCATTCACGCTTTCTCGCTCGCCTCTTCATTATACCACGGCAAAGGTCGGACCGTTATTTAATGTCTCCCCTGCCTTTGAATCTTCGTATTCTTCTCTCTCGTCACGCGTGTTCCATCGTCGAGCGTGTCCAATCGATCAAAAGAATTCCAATTCGTCTTGTGGCACGCGTTTTCTTCCCGTACAATTCCTCGAATCATGATAGTTAAATTGATTCCTTTTCTTCCCGACGAGATCCTTATCGAATAGGTTTACCCGTGGAAATCGCGGTGATATATATGTATATATGTATACTAAGGGTTAATTAAAGATTTTTATTCAAGTAAGATATAAGTTTGTTGGAAAGAAGTGTTTCGTGTTCCCTTCGTTTCTTCGGTTGTAGTCGCGCGAGTTGGATGCAGTAAGATGGGATGCTGACCATTGGTTTCAAGCGCAGGAGGGTCTACGGGACTCGGGATATAAACACGTACACGAACGCCAATTTAATTCTGCCTCCCTCGATTCCCCTCGGTTCGCTATCCAATTACACATAAAGCACTAATCACGCAATTAATCTCAATCTATTTAATAACACCTTCATTACCAGCCACTATAGGTACCGATCCGACCAGAGAGAATCTCCTCTCTTTGCCTCTTCTTCTTCTTCTTCTTCGTTTTTCTCTTCTCTCTGTGTTCACCCTGTCTTTCTTCGTTTCTTAATTCCTTTTCTCTCCCTCTTCTTGGCTCTCGTTCGTTCGTTGTAACCACGGTATAATTCGTCGGTTCATCCTTGTTTCACCCTTTGATTGTCTGGTATTTGTCTCTCTGTCGGTAGGTCGGTCGGTCCTGTGTATATACGTCCTTCGTCGGCGTTCGCGTTCTCTCGATCCTTCTCGCAAATCGTCGACACGCCCCTGCTATTCGCATTCCTGTTGAACGCGAGTTCGCTCGCACGGGCCCCACGGTGTACGCTCGCGAGCCGGATTACACGATTCCGGTTAATTGAAACGGCCTAAGAAGCGCATCGGTCGGACGTCGATTACACGTCCAGATATATCCTTTGGTAGTACGCGCCCGCCGCGCCACGCCGCGCGTCCATTCCAGAGGATATAGTTGTCACCCTCTTCCGCTCAGGTATGCGCCAATGTGGTTGTACCAGGGTGACAAGGACTTTCTTCCAGGGAAATCTCAACGGGTGAATTAAAGAATGACGCGAAACAATCTCTGTTTTGTGATCTCCGAGGGTTCGTTAGATTTTCTGGGTGTAGGTACGCGGAATTTCTGGATGCTTTGGTGCCTTCGGGAGTTGTTCTTGAGAGACGCGAATTTCTGAATTTCTGAAGAATGGCACCTACTTTAGAGTCTTTAGGAATTATTCTAAAGACACTTCTGAGTCACTGAAAAATTATGCACTCTGGAATCTTCAGGAATTATTATCGAAAGCCTCAGAGATCTGAATTTCTGAAAATATTCACATTAGAATCTTCAGGAATTATTCTCGAAGGCCTTGAATTTCTGGAAAAGCCTTCCACTCTAGAATCTTCGGGAATCATTCTCGAAAGCCTGACACTTGTGAATTTCCGAAGAAAAAAGCACGCACAGGACATTTGTTTCACCGATTCCCCACAGAACGCAACAAAGTAACTCGCCAAAACCACTTAAGAATTCTTCTCCTTGTTCTTCTTCTTCTTAAAAAAAAGAAAAAGAAAAGAAACTGTACATTGTACGCAGCCCTTTCGGTCGAGAAGGCAGAATAGCAGAAAGAAGAGATTACAGTAGAGAATAAACGACGAAGAATCGCGACACCTGCGGCTCCGTTTTTTCCATCTTGGAAGCGGTTCAACGGTCAATTTGATCGAAACCCACGAAATTTTTCTACCGATCCGTTCGACTTTACCTTTCTTTCTCTCTCTTTACCCTCGGGCTTCTTAGCTGACGGCGGCCACTTCCGGTGGCAGGACGAGATCGCGCGGCCACGAAAGTGGCATCGGTGCGCAGCGAGGCGCGAAACTGTTATTGAAGAAGAAATTAATTCCTCGGCCGATTTTGTCCCGACCGTCCTTGTTTCTCGTCTCACGCCACCCTTCCGTTACGGATTCCGGCCGATCTCGATTTTCTGCTCGAGGATCCCACTGCACAGACTCTGCTCGAGCGGTTTTTTGCCATCGTTAAGCCTCGCTGCTGGCCGAGGACGAATATGTGTTCTCCGCGAAGAAAACGCGAGAGTATCGATAAAATAAATCGATGGTACAATTTTAATTCCATGTAAATACCGAACCTTGGTTTCTTTCTTAAATGAAAAATTGATACTCGATGCTTGAGAAAACACCGATAAATTATATTTGCGGAATTTATCGAATAGAATAAGATCAGTACTGTAACACTTCTCGTACAGATTTATAATTCGCGCCTAATGAAAAATATTAGAAGAATTTTATTTGCAATGATAAACTCTTCTCCAATCCTCTCGTCGACAAAGTAGGGAAAACGAACATTTAATTAGAATAGATCAGAAAATGAACAAAGAGAATCTTCTGTCTGAGGTTAATCGTTATCAAATTGATCACGTAAATCGTGAGTTAAGTGTGCTGATAAAGTAATAACATTTGGATTACACTTTCTGCGTGTAACAGCGGATCGTGAGTTATTTGGAGAGGCGAAGGAACGAGACGCACAGGTCAGGATAATCGGTATTTGTCAGTATGATAATTTTCTTCGTTAACGACTCGGCTCGGGGCTCGCACAGTTTCGACTGAAATTACAGTTATTTTAAGGGCCCGTATAATATCCCCCAGCGTGGTTGAGAAACGCACGAATGGGCACGTTATTATTGTATCATCCGTGTGCCGTAGCCGCAGTAATAACAAAATTAATACTTGGCCTGTACACGTGCTCGCGCACGCCCACGTCCATGTTAACAGACGTTATCCGTCTCGGGAACGAAAGTCAAGTAATTTTACATCGTTTCCAGGCAAAATTCAATTCTCTCGAAATTTTCTGTATATTTTTCCATTGCAAACTCGATCCACGTATCTCACACCTGCACAATTAATTTCCTCTGCTCTTTCCATTATGGCAGAACCGTGAATTACAGCATTGTAAATGATGGAAAATTATTTTCATACACCTAGGAGATAATGGAAACAAAAAGAATCGATCATTTCTAGCATACGAAGTCGAGAAAAGTGTGAGCGTGAAGGGGTTAATCGACACAGAATCGTATCACCTGCTCGCACCTGGCCAATGAGCCATGGTTAGAATTAAAGTTCGTTACATATCAATTACGTTGTTTGTCAGTCGGCTTATTACGCGAGCATATCATTAATCAATTAACCAGAGGGTAGCCGCGGTTAATAAAGAGAAAATAATCAATCAGC
>NW_017100475.1:288934-306460 GCF_001263275.1 Habropoda laboriosa | reverse complement strand
GTATTTTGATTGATTGTTCTACAAGCGCGAAATGCGGTTTTCCTTTTAGCATTCGCCGTGCGTGTTTAAATAAAACGTCATTAACCGTGGGGTTGGCTTGAACTGGGTTAGCGGGCTGCAACATTAATGGCCGTTCGATGTAACCGAACGAGTTAATAGGAAATCGAATCAACTTATTTCCGCGCATTGTTTCGCGCCGTTCCGATGAAAATTTCACGTTCTATAGCATGAATCGACGCCGTATATATATATTTTTCTCCCCGAGATCTCCTCCACGTTCATTTCTTCCACCCTCTTAATCGTAAACTCGAAAGTTTATTCGGGGAGAATTTAGGAACGCGTCCGTGTTAGTCGAGAGAAACAAATAAAAATCATTTTCCACGTGTACTCGCGGTCGAATAAATTCGGATAAAGGGAGGGAACCTGGGGGGGAAAAAAAGAGAAGAAGGAAGGGTACACGGTGCAACCACACCGCGATCTACGGACCAACTTTCCCTGTTTACGTTAATTTCATAATGGTGAAAGTTCGTTCGCCGCTTTCGACGGAACTAACTGGTCCTCGGAAATCAGCGAGCCGCTGTGAAGCCAAGAGCACCGGTTTCCTTGTAGATGCGGTTTCTGTGTGCGTGTGATTCGCGGGTTAAATGTTACAGCAAGTGTTGAAATTGAGAGGGGAAAAGATTGGACGGGAATAATTACATAGGTGCAACTTGAGTTGATCAAACTTTCCCGTTAATACGAATATTTATAGAAAAAATACCGAACCAAGTTAAAATAAAGTTACTTGATAATCGTAAACTTAAATTTTCCCTAACAAAGGGGTTGCAAGGTGAACGATATCAAAATTATTTATTCGTAAAAATTTCCTTCGCGCTGTCGGATGAATGATTGAACAAAGATTGGACATTTAAAGGGATTGACGTGGTTAGAGGGGTGTCGCGAAAATGTCGTCCCGTTTCGATCTCTCGACGCGAGGGCCGCCGGAACATCGATCTGTTTTCAAGCCGGCGAGCGAAAAGAAGCAGCACGGCCGTTGCGTGAACTGAAATATGCACTTAAACCCCGAAATGCCACTTTTCCATTAATGAAACCGTGTGCAACCCTTGATACGTAGGATACGCTCTCGGTACACCCTCGCCGCACGGTTTTAGGCAGAATGGAAAAACGCAAGTGTGCGGGTGGCTGCGTGTACACGGGGTAAATTCGTGTGGGTAACTCGGCACACGGGCCGCGTGTATCGCGAATCAATCGATTCGATCGGCTCGCAATTTGTCGGCGCAAGAAGCGTCCGGTGGAATTCGAAGATTTTTTTTCGGGTTCGCGCCGTCGGCTGAGGAAAACGTGGAAATCGTTCGGCTTCATCTCGGTAATTATTTTCGCATTAATAATTAAAAAACGAAGCCTCCAACGCAACTTTTTTATTCTTCATTTTCCTCTTATTCCGTCAATTAGAGTCGCCCATTAAAATTTCTCCTTGAAATCTACCGAACACCCTATACATATTATCAATCATTTTAATGCATTCTTTATCAATTCGCTCGGAGTTCTTATACACCCATTCGAGGGGTAATTCGTTTGGTTGGCAACGTGTCAACCGGTCCATTTGGTATAATTCGCGAAAAATTCCAGATAAATTGAATTGATACATAATGAATGACTAATGGAAAGCAGTAAAAACTCTGTTTTTAGGGAACGCTGAAATTCCTCGTAAAATATATGTCCTCCCTAAAAGATTTTCGAACGAAACAAACTTCCTCTATCCGTACGCAATCGAGCACAATCGTTCCGAGAAATAATGCAACGTAAAACCTATCTATCTCTCAGAGGTTCATCCTACAAAAAGCAGCGTCTCTTCCGCTCAAAAATACATCCCATTAACACCCCGCTATCCCCTTGGATCCTTCTTCGTGCACCTTTCTAGCTACACGAGTGCACATGTATCCACCCACCCAAGCATTCTCTCTCTCTCTCTCTCTCTCTCACACACACGTGCATGCATAACCTCTGAATCGTGTTCGTTTCCGCACACGAATTCCACATTCGTGTGGTCGTTGGCCCACGAGAGCTCACGCATTCCTGTGTGAACCACACGCCACGGAAATGCGTGCGTGCGCGCGAGCGCGTGCACTGGTGGCCAAACCAAGAGAGAGCGAGGAGGAGGGAAAGGGTTATACGGAGAGGGGGTTGGCGCGTAGCTGGAACGGGGCAACATATCAGAACGACTATCTATCGCTGCCTTTTACGCTAATTGATAAATCGTGTTACGTTAATGAATGCAGCGGACGAGGCGACCAGTCGGGGAGGGTTCGATATACTCGCGGACCTCGGGGAGGCCACGTAAGGATAACGAGGAAATTGAAAATCTTGCGGTTATGCGACCGGTATCTTAAAGGTGCCTCTCGCGATGACACGATTATGGCCGCGTTTGACGTTTCAACGGCCTCCTCCCTCGGACCGGCTCGTTTCTTTTCGGAATCAACTTGCCCTCCTCCTCCTCGTGGTTCCTGCGGGCTCTTTTTTTCACCGTGCGGATGACGAAGCTTGCGGCTTCGTTGAAATTTCAAGCTAAATTGAATGCGGTGTTTGGACGTTTTTGCGGGTTCAATTATATTACTGCCTTGATAAAGTGTGCTGTGCGGGACGTTTAATATCTGTATAAATACAGATTAAAATAGCGAGCGAATGTCGTTGGTCTTTTGTGCGAGGAAGACGAGTTAATTCGTCGTTGATTCGCAAATATTGAAAATATTTCTATTTATTCAAAAATTGTTCATTTTTAGTTGCACCGTTATGTCTATTTTAAATAAAAATGCATCACGTTGGTTATCATTTTTACTCATTTTTCACAATAAACTAGAGAGATTCAATTTCTGTTTAGCAGATGGACCCAGTAATTGTAACGTCACTCTTACGTGGTTTGCATATTTTAATATGTAGTAAAACATGACTTTTTGTCCAGGAACAATTAGGTTAGCTCTTGCCTGAGTTACCTTGCTGTTTAAAAAAATTCAAACAATTCGGAAGAATTTCTACAATTAATTACCAAACGTAGCGCAATTGTCTCTTCACGCTGCGTCGTTTCACCACACAGTGCGATCAGTTTCGGCCTCGATCGACCGTTGACAGGAGCGAAACGAGAGGCAGAGAGACGGAAAGTCAGACGTGTAATTTAACGTACTTGGGCCGATTCCCGGAGATAAAACCAGGTGACGGGGCGTAATGTCGCGCGAGGTAAAATGTTTCCGATGTCCCCGTGTGTCGGCCTTTGATAGCTGCGTCGTCTTTTTTAATAAGGCCCCGAAAAAGCGAACGCCCCTTCGGGGGTGAGCGTGGGCGTACGTTGACTTCGGACGCCCCGACGCGTTCTCGAGTTAATCGCCTCGTAAATTTACCTCGTATCGGTGCAGTCCAAGTCCCGGGTACTCGAATTTTCGGATCCTCTTACCGTGCTGCGGAGTAAATTAGCTCGTAAAGTAGAAATTTTGCCTTTTTAATTACAAAAACAAGAAGAAAGAAAGAAGAGAAAAGATAAAAAAATCAACTCGTCGTAAATTATTTCATTCTCCCTTATCTCTGTATCGTGGACAAAAAAAATAGATAACTTTACCGTTGGATGAACAATTATAATTGAACATAGGCGAGGGAATATGTTGCTGGCACGGTTTGCGAACGGTTTCGTTTGGAGCACGAAAATTGGCATGAAAACAGGGCGTGCATTAAAAACGTCCTAAGCGTAATAACAGGAACGGTCGTAAACGTCTGGGAACGGTTTCCATGTTTTCATAGATTGCACAGCGAAGGTGGGTAATAGTACAGGCCGGGCGATAGTCGTCGAAGGGGAACGTTTATGCGCGGGCTTCAATCGGCCCGCATAAAGTGGTTCGCGTGAGAGCACGCACTATATAAAAATGCTCGGTCGCACTCAACTAAGATTAAACCACCGGTACGCGCCTTATGGGGTTTAATCGAATTAATAAATCAGCCGGTGCTCACCGACCAATTCGCAGCGTGATATTTTTATTTCACGCTCGAAGAAGATACCGGTGTCTTTTACGAGAGTCCCGTCATCCTCGTCATTTCTCCTCTTCCTTCCTCCCCTATCTCTCTATTGTGCGTTTCTTTTCTTTTTCTCTCCCCCCCCTCTCTCTCTCTCTCTCTTTAACGTGTAATCAACGAAAATAGCTAACGAAGCTTCGAGAGTTTTATCCCTCGACCGTGAACGTTCGTTTATTCTTATTCGACCGAGGAACGCCAAGTCCGAAACAGTTTCAATTAAATATCCCAGATAAAATCTACAAGACCGTGTCTGTACTTAATTTGAACTTTGTCACAAATGTATCACAGTGTTGCTTCAGGTGCACCGTGTGATATATGTAATATCCTACAGGGGATACAAGTCACATCGGGGAAATCATCTTATCCCCATTATTCCACTCACCAGGTTTCGAATCAACAGATAGAGATCATTCACGATGTAACAACCTATTTACATCGGCAATTGTAGAAACGGGAATTTCCCTAAACCAAATCTCTCCACCTCGATACACATCGACTCCGAGGAAACAGCTACTATAACTCATAGCAATCCACCCCCGCCAATTCCACGAATCAACAATACTCCGATACTCTCCCTGCTCGAACAAAAGGACGAACGAAAGCGTGTAACACGATGAAGAACCAGCTCGTAACTCATACGAAACCGTGTCTATAAGAGTACGCTCGTTCGACAAAAACCCCCAACATTTGTTTAAGCCTACGCGGGAGAAAAAGAATTCCTCGGGATCCGGGATCATGCATCCACCTCGATCTCGATCGCGGGCTGCTCGCTTGTCGTCTTCCACTAATACCCGATCGGTCACGCCGCGATTCCCAATGGCCTGTGCCTGGATCTCGTCCGCTTCCGAACTTGGTCCACCCTCTCCTCCCTCCTGACGGCCAATCCATTCATCAACCCCGTAGCATCGCATGTCGGTGCGCACAGCGGGGGAGAGTTAACGCACAGCAAGGGCGCTGCCCTCTGAACCTGAGGAGATTCCTCACCAGTCGAGTAAATCGCTCGATCTCGGACTTCTCCGCGTCGAGTTATCGTTATTGGCCGCGATTGTGCTCGTATCCCGGCGGATACACGCTTTCCTGACCGCGTGAACCCTGCCAAGTGAGATATACACAGAGAGACGATTCTTCGCGACGAATCAACATTCTCTCTCCTCTTTTTATCGTCCAACTTTTATCTTCGCGTGTACGTGTTGAAGGGAGATTTCGAGATTTGTGTTTTTTTTTCTCTCGCTTCTTCTTTGGAACAGTCGAGACTTGTCCCCCTATTTTCGGGAGATTTTTCGTTTGGTTTCCCTGGGTTCGGTTATCCGAGAGACCTCAATTATCGAGGTTCGGTGTGAGAACTGGACACACTGGTATCTGATGATTCCTCCTCGGTCACTTGCCTGGGGATTTTGACGGAGTTTATCTGTCCCTTTGTGTCTTAGGTGAGAGAGTGACCAAGGGTGGAAATGGTGTGCTGGGAGATTTGGATGGCTTCGATGGGTGAATATTTGTTCGGTGGAGGAGGTAGGTTAGGGATGCTTGATAGGGGTGGAGGTTTTATGGTAATATTGCCGGGAGGGACGTTTAGTTTTGTTCTAACTACGTTTTTCGGAGTCTTGAAGAAAGCTAACAATGTTAGAATAATTGACAATCAACTGTGATTGGTAAATTCTACATAACTTACATTTTTACTTGCACTGTCTAGAAGTGATTTAGAGACTATACTCCTGTGTTCCTTTTGTTTGTTGAATTATTTTTCGTGCTTGTTAAATTGATTTACCCTTTCCTCTATCAATTTAACCTAGACTATAGAGCAACTGAATCGTAACGAAATGTATGAAGAATTTATAGAATTAAAAAGACGCCAAATTTTCTAAGAATGAAGCACACAATTTGGTGTCCCCTTAGAAAAAATCCATTAATACCGTTGGATAATTAATTTCATCCGGTACAACCTAACCTTTACTTCCTCGTTTCATAGTACAACAATCTTACCCCGAATCACCCTGCATAGCGTGAACACACTATTCCCAAATATCCCGAAGAGATCGCGCTCTAACAATATGGAATAACGCGGGGCATATTCGCGAACAAATTCGATCGATCCGCGAGCTAGCCGTAAAACGCGAAACGTGTTTAGCAATCTTGCAGCGTGTCTCTCCCTCTATGTTTTCCCCATGAAAAATTATTTCACGCGCCACCAGTGACGATGAAATATATATCGGATGCAAAAAACGCTGCGTTGTCGCGAGGTGGAGAACAACGCCGTCCCCCTTTTCTGACCGTTTCTGGCCGGGGGAACAATGGGGAACTCGAACGAACAGTTGCTGTCTGCGAAACAATCCGCGCAACGCCTTGTTATCCCAACACCAATCGCTCGTACGCTCCTCTCCTACACCAGCCGTCCGTCCCGCGGAACCAAATTTTTTTTTCCCCTCGTCGAGACGCCGCGCTGCTAACGATCGAACCAGCCCTTTCCGGTATCGATTTCGCCGACTCGAATCAGCCCGTCGTCGTAGCCCACGTTCGAGTACCATTGTTCACCGGTGTTTCGCCGCGGAATCAAATTAGCTCGTTATCCAGCCAGACAAAATCGTTCTCTTCTGCCCCAGGAATACCCATAAGCTTGATTTCGTCAACCGGGTGAAAGGTTAACGGACAGCTTCCTTGGGATTTATTTAACGAAGAGCAACGATTCAGCTGTGTGACGTGTTTAATATTGTACTGTTGGACATTTTCATTCGATTTCGAGGATTTTCGGGATCATTTTTGGAAGGAAACGGTGTTACCTGGTGATTTATTCAATATCTATTTGCAAGGATTATTCTGGTAACTGTAGACGCAGTCGGTTATTCGAATAATTTAGTTAAGGATCTTGATGAAGAACCAAACATAGGAGCTGCTTAAAATTCGTTCAATTTTCTTGGACATATCTTCTGGTCAAGTAAAAACAATCTACGCGTAATTTCTAAATAAGAAAATTAGAAACACAGAATATTCCTCTGGATTCTCCTGTATAAGAACAACTCAGCCTGAATCTTCCTCTTCCACCTTAAAGATCCACCGCGATCTCTCAATGATATTTATTGTTCTTACGGGGCGGTATAACCACCTAGTGTGGTATAGTAGTTGTATCGAGGGAACCTAGCAAGGTAGAAAAGACAGAGAAGAAAGAGAGCAGCGAGGAGTCTGATCCAGGCGACCTTGAATAGGCACGAACCGCGTGTGCAGGACAAACAGGCGTGCACCGACCGACCGAACGAACGAACGGACAGAAGAGAAGAAGACTGGACCGCTAACAGAGAGGCTGTATGGCGTCTCTGATTGCCCATTGTCCGACTAATAAGATATTCTATCATCTGTGGTCGTGGCGGCCGTTTCGTCCAGGCGAACTCTTCCGAGCCGGCACCCACGGCCAATCACCTTCGAGATTTAACCAAGATCGGCCAATGGTATCGCTGTACAAGCAGGCCTCGGGTAAGTGGTCCGTGGCGGTCGTTTTTCTCCGAGTGCTCGTTTTGCCGGGCAAATGAGCTCGGCGTAAGTCAACCGATAAATAATATCTGACTTCGCGACCAGCTGCGAGCTTTAATGCGGCCCCGTGTAAAAGTGTAATGGGGGCTTAATTGAACCCACCCAGGACATCCACGGACGTCTACGTAGGTAGCCGTCTATTTATATTCGTCCGTGCATACGTCTGCCTGCCCCGTTTCTCTCTCTCTTCCTTTTCCTCCTCCCATCGCCGTGTTTTGTTCATCGCTGATGATCCTCGATGGTGTCGCGATAGATCTTCCGATTTCTCGCTCTCTGCTGTCTTTATAGCCGCTGTTTGGCGAGTCGAGGGAACTGGTGCTAACACTTTCGTCGGGTAGGGAGATCTTGTAGTAGTTGAGCCTTGGAAAATGATTTTGGGACGCTGAGCTGAGGTAGTGGAACAAAGTGTAGCACTGTAGATAGCGATGTTGTTGAACGTAGCATTTCATTCAGATGAAAGTTTAAGAATAGGAGATGTAGAATATTCTAAACAAAATTATCTCGTTTGTCTCACTTTCTAAACCTCGGAATTTTTTATTAGCAAAATCTACAAAAGTGAAGTGAATTGATCCTTGCAGTATTAATTGATGCCCGTTCAATATTGTTGTAACTTGGTTCCAAACTTTCGTCTGTTAGCATACACTGTACTCTAAATAAATGAACCAGTTGACATAAATTTCAGCGAAGGGGTTAAACTTCGTCCGAATCACGTGACACACCTTAATTTCCTTGTTTTTCAATGTTACACCCCTTGCCTCCGTTCTCCCCGAAAGAATTAAATTGAACGAGTCAAACGAGAAACGAGCAGCGCGTGCACAGAGGCACACTCGCGTTCCAGGTGAACAGCAGCTGGTTCTCAGGTCTGCTCTGACTGCGTCTCTCCGGTTCCTCTACCCCCTCCTGGTGCTTTTCAATTTCACTAGACGTTCGATCGCGTTTTAATTGCCATCGACGAGCGTGCACCGTACCGGCGGGGCCACCGCTAATGCCCGGGATATCGATAATTAGAGTTAATTGGTTTTCGCGATAGAAAATGGCCGGCGCTGTGCGAGAGCACAGTCGCCGGAACTCGCACTCGATTCCACGATCTCTTTCCGCTAACGCGCGTTTACCGTTCCTCCTATACGTAACACGATCTTTCCTCTTCTTTTTCACCCTTATGCCTCGGTTGCGTTCCACGTTTGCTGGCTACGAATGACGAACGTCGATTCTCTTGTAAATTAATTCAATAAAAATGTTAATTAGGGAGATAGCAATGTGTTTCATTTCAAGAGGACACGTGTATCTCATCAAATTTCTCTTCTCCGTCGCGGCCAGTTGAGTTTAACCCTTTCGCTGCGGTCAAATATCGATTACAGGTCCTGCGATTCCTCTAGCTTTTTGGTCCAAGTAAGAAGAACAAACTCCTCGCTCTAATAATCAATGTAATATGCAAATGATCCACTGTAGTCGATACGGAAATTCATTAGGTACTTGAGAAACGGCGACTGTACTCTACATTCGTGTCCTCAGACAGTTTGTTAAACGAGGACTGAAATTAGTATTAATAGCGAAAGAGTTAAAACTGTTCCTCTATTAGAGGACCCCTAATGCCCAGGAGATTCGATATTTAAGCGCGTGTGCCACCTGCGAGAGTGTTCTCCCCTCCAACGTTGAGAGAGAGGAGAATCCTGGTGGATCTCCTCTTAGTGCGGCACACGCTCGAATGATTAACGAGCATGATAATCTCGCGTCTCTTGAGAGGATTTTTCCGGCTCCGTCTAGGCTGGTCGAACGGTCATTTTGCAACGTCCATTTCACTCTGGTCCTGGCCAGGCCAATGAGTGCACCAGCTACGCGAAATAAATGCAACTTTCCCTGGCGAGCCCCACTCGACTACGGCAGAGCCTTGATATATCGCTTCTGAATTCCGGCTGGAGATTCTTTTTTCCCTCCCTCTCTCTCTCTCTGCTCTTACTTTTCCTTCTTTTTCTCTTCTTGACCATTCGACCGCCGCGCCATTATCCGGCGAACATTTCGGACGATATCGGAGGGAAATCTATCTTGATCCCCTCCCACCCTCTCGATGGGCGCAGCTTTCTTCTCAAAGGAGAAAGGGTTCGCAAACATCGAGACGCTTCCAGCGAGTATATCGCGACGAGTCCCCTTTTAATCGAAGAAAAATGTTTGGTTCCGTTATAATATCGTCGAGTCCGAGTGATCTCGTTGTGGTTCGAGGGTGGAACGGTGGATGTGGGGTGTTTCTTCATTAGTTGAGGTCACTTTGGACGGGCCGAATTGAAATTGTTTCCTCTCAAAATGAACTGCGAACGTGAATTTTAGTTCAATAGACGTCTAATATTGCTGAAGAGATTTTCAGAAGAATTGTTAAAGAACCCTGTATTAGTAAAATTGAACAGTTTAGGTCACTTTACGTCAGTAATGAATACGTCTGAAAGTATTTCCCCTCAAAATTAACCATGAACGTGACTTTCACGATTGAAAAAGAAATTTTCAGAAGAACCGTTGAAGAACCTCAATACGAATAATGCAAAATTGCCAACACACGGTAGAAAATGATAGATCTAGCCTAATGAATCGAGCAAAGTGTCCCTCCAATTGAATGGAATTACGCTAGTCGAGCGTATCGGAAGAAACACTTAGCGCAAAAATTATACAGCCATTGTTCTCGATTGCGTCGCGTCCCATTAACACACCCCGTATATATCAACGAGGAGGCCTCTTTCGCTGGGTATTCGGCCAGACGACGAGAAACGAGAATGGATTTCGATTAATCTGTAGGCAGAGGAACAAACACGGATCCGGTTTTGTAACTGAAAACGTTAACAACCGACTCGTAAAACACGTCATTCTGTCCGGTCGGGGATTAAACGCGTCTCGTACAGGAAGTTACATTCGGCGAATCCTTAATTCGCGGACAGGGGTCCAGCGTGATTCGCGTGCGTTCCAAGATAACCACCGGATACCCGGTGCTAATTGAGCGATAGTCTTCGGCCGATATTTATAATCCCCTTAATGCCCTGCTTCTCTTCCTCCTCTTCTTCTTCTCGCTTTCTCCAGAGCTGCGGTCCTTGAAAAAGTGTTCCTAACTATAGTGAAAAATTTCTTTCTGTAATCGCATTTTTACACTCTTAACGGCTATTGGCGCGTGTAGGCGCTTTAAAAATGCGCTCGCATTGATAGACGTGAATTCAATCCTCCTTAATTTTTTTGAAAAATTTGGAAACGTCGAAAGAAAAAATTTTACGGTCGCGATTGGACCGATTGGAAAGAGTTAATTGAAGCTAAGTTCACTGCTGCATCGTTTTATCACTTCACATCGTGAAACATTTGATAGACAGTGAAACGTTCGAGGATACGATAAAATTAACACGGTTGCACCGCAACAAGCGTCGCCCTGTATTTTTCAACAGTAGGCAACCGTCGTTGAATTTTTCAATTCGTAGTTTACGAAGGGCTGAACTTTCGTGGCTGTGTTTCGTAATCGCGGCAGCCAGCGGAATACCAAACGGCAAGTTTAAAATCCACCGTGAAATTCCCCACCCCATTGGTCCCGGTAACGAATTACATTCTCGAAAACGTTACAATAACTGATGCAGAAAGTAAGAGAGCGAGAGAGAGAGAGAGAGAGAGAGAAGTTGAAGGGTTAGAGGAGGAACTCTTTCGCCATCGGAGGAATTTCATTCGACGAAGTGGAATAATACGGTCCCATGCGGATAAGGGAAGCGGAATTTCGTTATTTACATCGGCGAGCAACGAACGAAGAGAGAACGGATGAACAGGGCGTGAATGTTGGCCGTTTAACGCGGCCACGCCGCGCGCCAATGAACTTTAATAGTGTTGTAAATAATATTTGTTCGGAATTATTCCGGTGGTTTAACGCGGTTCGAGCGTTTCTGGTTCCGTTTCCTGTCTCCCGCCTGTCGGCTCCGATCGAACGATCGACAGGCGGAGGAGAAAAAGAGAGAAGAGCGACAGAGACGGAGAGGGGAAAAAATAACCGCATGGACAGCGTGTCGTCGTCCCTTTAACCGTGGGGTAAAAATGAATTCGAACGTTTACAAATCGCTCTTGGTTCGCGTATTACGCGGCGCGCGGGCCAACTTGATTGGGAGGGAACCGAATTATATTAACCGGAACGGAATAAAACAGAGAGGCGGGAAATACGCGGCGGTATCTGTGGGGTCGGGGCACGCGAAATTAGAATTTATAATTTCGCGCGCTCTCTCTCCTGGCGACGACGTTGTATTTATTCGCCTTTTCCGGGCCGTTTTAACAAAAGCAAACAGCGATTTTTCTGTCGATCGAGAAAATTTCTCAATGTTTTACAACCTTGTAGATAATAACGATCGAAAATTCCCTTTCTCCCTTAAAAAAAGAAAGAAATAAAACGAAAGAGGGAGAGAAGTGGGAAATCACAGAGGACCCAGGTCGGAGTGAAATTAATTAAACGCGTTAGCGTCGGAAGAAAACGAACGTAATGAAAGAGAGTAGGAAGAACGGGAACGAAAGGAGAGGAGGATCGTCGATCGTAGCTATTCTCGTAAGAGAGAGAGAGAGAGTGAGAGAGAACTCTGACGCGCGCCTGGTTCACGGGACAAAATCTCCCAGCGAGAGTGGCAGTTTCTGGCCTCACACGGAAAGGGTTGTCGCATTTACGGTGGCGCTCTGTCCTCTCTGTCCCCGGGAAAAACGCAAAAGCTGTGGCTCGCGTATATAACCAAGGCGGTGGATCGTTCGGTGAAAAGAAAGAGGGACCGAATCGACGAAACGTCGAATTGAGTACCGCCCTAATCGTGTCGAGATCTGGTCCTATGGTGTGATGCACGTAGGTATATGGCGTACTTAGTCGACAGCGACGAGAGATCAACGTAGCAGGGAGAAGGGCGGGGGAGGGGGATCAACGGAGTAGATATAGGAGAAGAGAGAGAGTGGTCAGGATGCTGTGTGGATTGGGGGACCAAGAGAGAAGTACCCACCGTGAGAAGGGAGAAAGAAAGATTGGGAAATGCGTCGGAGCGAGGGAGAGACGTGGAACAAGATCGAGGGTGGGCAGGGAGAGGAGGGTCGGAGTGAATGAGAGTCCTGATGGTAGAAGGAGTATCTAGAGGAGGGTTACAAACGGAGAGAGGGAAGGAGAGAGAGACTGCTGACGGTGGTCGAGAGAGTCGATCGAGCGTGGGTTGCGGGGCTGGCTAATGCGAATATGCTGTCGTCCAGATAGAAAGAGATACCCGATAGCGAATCTGTGTCCGACACGGATGTCGAATTAGCTTGGATTTAGGTTGCCCGGGGAACTGACAAATAGTTATTGCTTGATTAGGTGCTGGTACTACTGCCACCTACCATACCGACTCCCCTTGTCCTCCTTTCCAACTCCCATTCCCTCCTTCTCTTTTAGCGGTCCGAGCTACTAGCGATCGGCATGATTTTTCGGAAAGAAAGCAGTGAGAGAGAGAGGAGGGTGACTTGCTTAGGGTAGTTTATCACTGGAGTCTTTATTCGTTGAGGGAATACGATTGTGAGGGATTAGAGAGAGAGGAGGATGGAAGATCGGATTGAGAAGAGTTTGGCGAACGTTTTTGAGACCACCCTATTGGTTCGTTCTCGAAGAGATTCAGCTTTCGACTGTTTCCCTGCGGCAACTTTTCGCTGGATGCTTCCGTTTAGAAATGGATACATCGATGAAAGAGTTGATCCTTCTCCTTCTTTTCGACTAGTGGTCGCCTCGAATCGTTTCGTTTCTTCCAGTTTGTCGTAGTAGATTTTTCTCGGTGAAATAAATATTGCACGTCGATATTAAGCTTATTTCCCCTGGTGAATGCATTTGAAATTTCAATTAAACGAATTTATCGCGTTAACGTAGGACAGGGGGGAGATCGAGGTAAGCTCGCCGCGCGCGTATTCAACGAATGCGTTTTAATTTCGCGCGGCCTGGTATCACTCCGCGTATTTAGTCGAATATCGAAAATCCATACGCCGGGAATATCGTTAAGCGTACGTCGAAAACAACTTTAAAAAATATTAATAAACTGATAAAAAGCATCGCGTTCCGCTGAAAAATAATCAACGCTAATTGAAGCGTGTAGCCGCAATGATGCGGAAAAACAATGCGACCAATACACGAATAGGTGTACACTGAATTTCCCTGTGTATGCACACGCGTGTGTACGCGAGTGAACAGGAGCGCGTGCATGGCATCGATTAAAAATTAATCATCCCAATTACACAAGCTTTTTCCGTGGCGGCCGCTTCTGCACCGGCGTTCGTTATTGTAATTGAATCTCGAAAAATTCAATGCATCGAATATCACTGTCGGTAATACAAATCAAACTTTATACGCACCAGATTTATGACATTTATGATATCATTATTATTACACATTTTCATTATTGCTCGCGACTGAATACCCACCTATTCGCGCCCACCCCCGCGCCAGTGTTGTATCGGGGAAATTGAATAGAAAATAAGCGCGCGGAATGAAAAGAGAGAGAGAGAAAAAAAAATAATAAATAATAAAATGTTCTCACCAATCCTCTCCCACTCCGGCAACCTGGGTATATATTAACGGCAACGAACAAATAACGCATCGAAATTTTGCAATTTCATTCGCCGCCTCCCTCTCCCGTCTTTGCAACTTATTCCTCCCCCGAAATTGTGTACACAGTTGGCATTCGCCCGGTATCCTTCTCCCTTCCCTCTCCCGCCCGTCCAACTTTTTCCCCATTTAATTAGCAGAATCACTCCAATTTAAATTTCCTCATCAACAAGATCCTCTCTGGTTGCAATTTTTTCTCTCATTTTTACCCGTAAATATTGTCTCTCGTTTTTGTATTTTCAATCTCGATTCATTAATTTATTATGTTGAATAATCATAACATCGACCGAAAAGTAAAACCTCTCTGATTACATATCAGATGGAAAAGAATGCCTATCGATGAGTGAGAAACGAGAGGCGTCATGTGTGTACGTGTCACGTGCGATAGAGAAAAATTAACGGTAATAACTCTTTTCCGTGTCGCCTACGATCGGCAGAAACACAACTGTTGAAGCCAAATGTCGTTCTCATCAAGGGATCCGTGGCGTTGCGCGTGTCAGCCTGGTAATAGGCCTTTCTGAAACAGTGGACGAGAGCCATGAGGGATGGATCGTACGTGGACCAAGGGGAATACAATCCGTTCCGCGAGGCTAAAACAGAGAAGAGAATTAAGAACGGAGGACTATCGTCCATCTTGCAAACTCCTCCTTCTTTCTTCGACGACGAAGGTTAACCAGAGAGAGTGGCGGAACGATTTTATTTGTTAAATTACGCGCAATTAATGATTAATCCGTTCGTTAACACGGCAAACACGGGCGTAATTGCTAATTACAAATTAATTTAGTCGACGGGCTTACGGACCGCGTACACAGCAGACGTAATTCGAAATTAATTACTATATGATCCGTGATTTAAATTTATAATCGTATACGGCCGCTATTGTAATTTCCGAGTTATTACCGTTTACTGTCCTAATTTCTGATCGAACCGCGCCGCCATTAATGTATTCATCCTTTGTGGCGTGCGCGAGATCGCATGAACAGCAAAATTGGGGATTTCCTCGCGACGAAAACTACGCTGTTACGCTCTCTCTGGTTCTATAGAGAACGTATGTCCGTACGTCCCTCTGAAAGGCTAACGATCTACGTTCCAAACGATATACATATATTCCACCGTCTACGTTGAAAATGTGTTCGTTAATTTCCCGCCAAATTCCTCCGACACTTTTCCCAAACCTCCGCCGCGCGGTAAGATCCGGATTTTTGCCAGCCTGTAAAACACAACGAAAGCGAGAAACAAAATCCAAAAAAACACTAGAAACGAGAAAAAATAGAAACATAGAAAAAACAAGGAAAAACGAGAACGGGGGAGAGTACAACGGAAAGCTGGATAGGAACAAACGCGGGACGACGGCGCGAAATCCGCCGTTATAAAACAACAACCGTGAAAATTTGTTTCCAGTGTAGCAAAACTCGCGAAAGCGAGACCAGTGACGACATCAAAGTATCGTTCCGTGCTTCTCTAGTCCGATCTCCATGGGCGCTGCTAACCGAACCACCCAACCTAACCAAACCAGAAATAAAAAAGAAATAAAACAAAAATAGAAAATTTTGAAATTCTCTCTCTTTCTCTCTCTCTCTCTCTGTCGAATAAACCGATCCTCGAGAGCTCGTGGGCAAAAATCGATAAGAGAAACCCCCGGCAACTCGTCGTCGCGTCACGAATCACGGAACAGAGTCATCCAGCTCCCGTCATTTTTATCCCACGACCAACGCACACCGCCGGTTCTATGCATGTCTGAGTGGTGTCCTACAAGTAATGATTACCGGATTACCAGAATTTCCCATGTGCCGTGTTCGACGCGTACGTGTGTATCTCATCAGTCCGCGGCCGGAACTTCTCGTTCGGGGATCAATAACGATGGGGCGGAGGAGAAACGAACGAGATCGAGTCCTCCGATCCCTGTGTTACCTGAAGCCATTCCGGGAATCGTTTGTTCGTTGAATTAACATATAAATTAGGCCTCGACCGGTGGTGAATCGCTTCGGACACCCGGCCTACCCCTTTCTGTTTCCGTCTACGCCTCGAGAACGGACGTACTTTCAATTATTTCCGACGTCTTCGAATTGCTCCACCGATTGTTTCGAATTATCGGGTGGATATTTCGTGAATTTGGGCGAGGGTGGGAGTTTGTTTAACCCTTTCGCGACAGGTGGGATGCGTATATCATTTAAATATTGAAATAAATAAACATTTATTTGAATTTAGCGTCTGTTATGAAGATTGACCTATAAAATAAGAAAAAAGAAACATAGTTTGATCGTGGTAGGTCGTTTAACAGGTTTCTAAGGAAGAAGTCGAGGATTTAATTTCTTTCGCAACGCTTGTTTAAAGAAATAGAGTACTTTTAAAAAATTCGTCGAATAATCGAACGAAGAGAAAAAAGTAGGAAGGCAAATATGGTGTTTACGAGGTCTTGTTCTGTCTTACGCACTCTGCAAGCAAGATCGTAGGGGAAAACCGTTCGCATATTGAATGTAATTGGAGTTTAACATTTTCCACCGGTGTGAAGCAGTGTTTTTTCTTTCGTGAATTTTTATATTCCAGGTGTTGGGTAAATGTTAACCGAAGGATACCAAGAACACGTTCTCCCATTTTTATTGGCTGAATTGTAATAAATTTCGCTTTCGAGACCACGCGTGCCGCGTATGTGCCGCTCGCGTGTTTATTTTATTCGCGGAATGTTTAAACGCGAAGATAAAGATGATCACGTTTAAACGACCAATTAATCCGTCGATTATTCCAACATTTTCTCTCGCAATTTTTTCCACGTCCAACCATTTAAACGCCAAAGTAACCTTTTACTCTTCGCGAAACGAACTTCTTGCCTCGTGTTTCCGCGAAGCAAGTGCGCTCGAATATTTGGCCAAAGGGCGATGGGAGGAAGAAGAAGTTGAAAGCGGGACCGCGACGACACCGCGAAACGTTAATATATATTTTTGCCCAGGCAGTTCAAAGAGGCCGCGGCATGTAAATCTTTCTATTGTGTCTAATCAGATTATTCGTCGGTGTGTTCCGTAACCTTTTGATTGGTGGGTCGCTCGATTTAGAAAGAGAATCGTGCACGAATTACACACACCGTGTTGTGATCTTTCTCCCTTTTTCCTCTCTTTATCTCTTTAGTTCTCTCTTCTTTTTTTTATATATTTTATGTGCCGTCTTTGTGACTCTATAACCGCATTCGCGTTCCCGACCGACCGTGATTTAATATGGAAATACCCGAACGTACCATAAAACTGATCTATTACTGCCGCGACTTCACTCTCGTTTTTGATGCTCTGTATAAAACTCGAAATAATGCCGGGCTCGTTCGTGCACGCCTTCTATCGAACGGGTTTCCTCGTTTTTCTCTC
>NW_017100475.1:266796-288847 GCF_001263275.1 Habropoda laboriosa | reverse complement strand
TCTCTCTCTCTCTCTCTCTCTCTCTCTCTCTCTCTCTCTCTCTATCTTTCTCCTTCCATCCCTGCATCGCTTGTAAAAAACGCGACGGGGCTTTTCATTCGTATCTATTCCCCCCACGGGCGCCAATAAAATTCTAATTAACCGCGTTACTTCGAATTAACGCGCCGGTGCTCTTTTTTCGTTAAACTTCCCCGGCTGTTTGCCGCGATTATGAGTATTTACATTCAATTTCTCGTAGACCGTGCACAGGATCGTTTTCTCTTTTCCCCGTTTTTTCCTGTGTAAACTCCGTTGCTTTTTATACGCGTAAGTTTTTCATAGGTATTTCTGGTTATTTCTTCCGGTGAAACGTGTGTAGATTTCGATGCTTTTTGACTTTTCGAAAGAAAAGATCGAACTGTTTCCGAATGGAAGAATTTGAGAATCTGGTGTTCGGAAGATTCCTTTTTGCGTATAATTTGTCTGGTGAATAAATTTCATTTTGCATCCTACTCGATTCGGAGAGATCGATGGGAATATTCGTGGATCGCCACGAACATCGAATAAATCCCTAATGTTCCCTCTATTACGTTCGAAGCAGGGCCGACGTTCGCCGGGCGAACCGTCAGTTCATTTAGCTTGCCTGGCCATCAATAGATAGTGTGTAACGAACGTGTAACGTAAAGTTTCCATCATGTTGCACAAAGCACACGCGTGTATGCGGAACCGCCGTTGCGGTAAAGCAGTGCGGTTCGTATCCCTATATGTCATATTAGCCTAAAAGGTTAACCCCGACTGTTTTACGAGGTCTACGTTGCCGCCTGCTCGTCGATAAATAAATCCTCCTGATTACTTGGTTAATTGTAAATAGCAACTCCATGACGATATTACCGGGCATATTACAATGCTGCGACCGCGGTGCGGTGCGGAACGATGCGTAATTAAAAGTCGTATACGCCTGTTACTCCTGCGAGCAGTTGTCACTTTTCAATTTGCCAGGAAATTTAGTGTATTGGGTAATTATCGCGAAGTGGAGAAAGTTAGGTAAGAGTGTAAAGTGGAGGGGAATGTAACTCGGGGTTCGCTGAAATATTGGGAATGTGAGTTGCAGTTTTTCGGAGGAAAGAGTTTGGGAAGGTGGGATTTTGAAGGTTTGAAAAATTTGAGAATTTGAAACTTTGAGAACTTAAAAATTTGGATATTTGAAACTTTGAGGGTTTGAGAATTTGAAACTTTGAGAATTTGAATCTCTGAGAATTTGAAGATCCCAAAATTAAAAAATAAATATTCCCTCGCCACAATCGCTTCAAAATCCCCCTAAAACCGAGCCGTTCACGGTACAAAGTCCTGTCCACATTTATCTGAGCAATACCAATACGGAATCAGTTACGTCAATTAAAATTCGCTACAGGCCGTGTTAGACGCGCCGAAGCCAAACGCAACAGCTGGCACGAATTGCGGCAATAATCGAACGTAAATTCGGAAATAGCCCGGTCATCGCGCGACTCGACGCCGTGTCCGTATTCTCTCGTGGATCGTACGCGACGATATGGTATTTGCGGTCCGGCGGAATCCGCGTAATAAGGTTACGTCGCGTGGCAGGGTGGACTTGTAAAAAAAAAAAAAAGAAAGCCCGGGGAACGGGTAAGATATACGAATACTTTTTAGTAGTTCAATTTATTCCCCGTTTTTACGGCCGGCCCCTGGAAAAATGAAATTTTGAATAGATCCAATTTACGTTTTTAGAGCTATCGCGCCGCGATAAGATCGATCGTGCACGCTGCCCGGAATCGACGTATGAAAATTTTTACGTTCTATCGGCTTTGTTGCCGTTTACTTCCCGGAACTACCCTACGCAAACGGGATTAATTTTATTTTTTTGTTTTCCACCGGTTTCCAATCGATCCCAATAGAAGTCGATTTTTATTTACTTTCATAAATTTATATCCTGTCTTTACGATTGCAACTTTAAAAGGCCAATATCCGGATACATTTCTCCTCTGTTATAACTCCGCTGTTCCAAAGCTTGATCCACCGAAGAATCTACACGTACCGTGTACACCTATTTCTCCCTTTTCCTCCTTACACACACACATGCCACCAGGTATCGTCTCATTAACGACGTATTGGTTTACCAACGTTTAACAAACAAGTGCCTAATGAAGGCTCCAATTGCGGCCGGTATTCCGTCGTGTATCTAATTTAGAAGGTATTCACGTCCGTGGTCCGCGCGTCGAGATCGCGATGATTAGGCAACGCGCGTGCTAACGTGCCTTGATTCTGTAGACGAACACCGCACGACCGTGGTGGTCCGCGTTTCAATCCTTACGTCACCATATCCTCTCCATGCATATTCCGTACCTGTGCACACATACGACAAAACCACCGAAAACCATCTTTCACCTATTCTCAATCTCTCGGTCGACCGAGTGCTAGTTACATTACCCAAACCTCCCGTTGCGTTCCCATCACCTATTCATCGCCTGTTCACCCTCTCGATCACCGAAACACGAAACCGCTGTCCTCCCTATTTGCAATCGTGTACACGTGTCGATGTCCACTCGTAAGATAGGTTAGGGGCGCGAGAAAAGTGTCGGTCGCGGGTTCGCGTCGCGGTAACCGCATTAATCGCGATATATTCTCAGGGAAAACGCGCGTGATTTCGGGCATGGGTGTGCGCGGTGTCAGTGGGTGCGGGCGCAACGGAATCGATGGAGCGCGGAATCGGTCGCGGAGTACCGACCAATTAGTCGGCCGATGATTGGCGCGTGTAAACCGAAACGATGACGTCGCTGGCGAACCAACGACCGACGCCCTCGCCGTTCGTAAACCGGCCGGGACCGTTCGGCTACCTATCGGTCTCTCTACCTGCTGCCAGCACATCTACACGCTCCTCGAACACACACACACGTGGATACACGTAGAGTAGACGTATGGTGTGTGCAAGAGAAGTGAGCACGCGCACCCAAACAAGCCAGCACACTCAGGCTACCATCACGAGCACCGTCAAATATCCGTGTGGACGGTTACAGGCCGGACTAATGGAATTGATTAAAATGTGTTCGATCAACCGAACCGCGGGCCCACCCCCCAAACCATCCACCCAGCGTGTTCACCTAGCCTCCCACTACCACCGCCACCATCACCATCATCCGCATTCGCCTCTATCTCTCTACGTCCGTTCTGATCCAACGTGGTGCGGTGCGCTGCTCCTCCTCCCTGGTCCTCTACCGGGCAGAGTAGAGCCGAGGCTGACTGACCCGAGAACCAGCGGGGCGCAATCGAATATTTGCGTTTAGGTAGGCACGTCGACGCGGAAAATGCTATCTTTGTCAATTAATTCAACCTGTTGTCGCTCGTCGCCCCGGCGTGCGAGCGAGCGAGCCAGTCAACGTGCTGGCTGGTACACTCTGCCTGCCCCGCTAGCCCAACCAGCTACCACCAACGGCCTCTGGTACGAACGACGATCGGGAAAATTGGCGGTTTTGCGGTCACCGTCCATCGGGGAAAGGACCGCACCTGGGAAATTTGTTTTTCGCAAGGCTACTACCGATACTTTGGATATCTCTCTTGGACAGTTTTACGAGGGTTCTTTCTTTGGGACGGATTAAGGGTTGGAGAGGTGTCTTGTTCGGTTCTTGTAGGTATGCTTTTAGAATTTTCGTTTGGATTTATTCACCCCTTGCTTTGCGATTCTTAGGTATAATTTTCGAATTTGTAAGTTAGAAATCTCATAGAGTTGTTGTAATGAAATCTTCCGCGTAGACTATAAAATTTGAGAACCAGTCCAGAATCTTTAAATTCAATTTCCCCAAGAAACCATGCTTCTCCGTGTTGTCGTAATATTTTTAACACGCAGAATCCTTTCTTCTTCTCGCTCACACGCCCATCCCTCTCCACCCTGTACACATTAAACACGAAGCACGTCATACTCTCCCTTTTTAACACCATACCCGAGAGATTCAATTTCCAGCTAACAAACGAGCCGGAGTCGACGCGTTAAGAGTCTCTCCTCCGTGTCCATCACTCACTCACAATTACCGACTTCCAGTAGCCCACACACCTTTCCGCCGCGAGTTCCACTATTATCCTAGACCCAGACAGACTGATCGAAAGCGTTAAACGTGTGTGCAAGAACTGGGCGCGAGGCACGCGTGTAAAGAAGAAACGAGAGACACGACGACGACGGTGGTGGTAGTGTGTGGACGAAGAGAGAGAGAGAGAGACGGGAACGAGGTGAAAAATAAGCGAATAAATAAAACAGATGTCTCCGAGGCGCAGGCCTTAGCGACTGTCGCTAATGAACTGGTCTCTCTCGTCTCTGTCCGGTCGACACGGCAACCCACTGTTCGCCTTCGTTCGCAGCTGTTCCTGGACAGTACTCGACCGGTCTTCATTATACTCGCCTCTCTGTCGTTAATTGCGCACGCACCTACGTAAGCATGGCGCCGCGCCGTACCAGCGCCAGGAATTAACCCGATATCGCGTGGACTCTCGCGTTCTCGATAAATTTATGGCTGTTCCGCGTGCGCGTTCCCGGCCAAACACACGAGCCCCCGCGCCGCGCGGTTAAACTCGCGTGTACGCGTGAACGGTTAACAACAACCGGGGCCCTACTTTCGCGACAACGACGACGACCACGTTGAAAAATTATCTATCGAAGGAATCAAGTTGGCGTGCACGGATCACCTGGCACTCTTTGTGGCGCTTTTCGTGGCCTTTTACACGAGAAAGTCGTGGAATTTACGTTTCACCTTGGAACAGTGTTACTGTGTTCTTGGAACGTCGAATTTTTTTAATCACGGTCTGTTCTTTCTTGAGGATTTTGAGCCATGTTCGACCCGAAGAAGAAAGTAAGAAAGCGATAGGTCGAAAGAGTGAGGTTAACAGTGATTGATCAGTTCTAATGTAGAATCACACTGGAAACGAGAATAAATCCTTCCTCTTTCATTAAACTTCTTCAGCAAATCCTCCATCCAGTCTTGTTGAAATATTCAACAACACACTCTCGACACACTTAAACCCCCCCACCTGTCCTCCTAATGGAAAACTCGGAAAAAGATGCACGCCTCCTGTATCATCAACAGCTCCTCTATACGATGCAATTATACTTACATCTCCGACAAAAACCGTCGCATAATTTCCTTCTGGTAATCCAAACTACCCCTATAAAAAAAAACGCGCGAATCCTCACGGTGGCCAATCACGATCATTTCACGTGTCATAGAACGACACCTTGTGTACTCTACTCGTCACTGTTCTCACACCACACACACACACACACACACGGAGTATCTGTCAGTGGAACACGATTTATACGAAGGCGAAAGAACCGATGTGAGATCGAATCGAGGCGCGCACACACAGTGGGATCGAAGGGGTGCGGCGGGTCGTTGGCGCGCGGATTACAAATCGTCGCAAAGTATCCAGTTCCAACCTGTTACGGACGTTGAAAAATCTGGCAGGTACTCGCGCTCGCTGGAATTTCCTATCAATTAGGGACAGGTTTCCACGTTGTGGTGCGCCAGCGTTGGAGGACGCTTTTTTCCGCCCTCCCCTCCATGTCGCCGCGCACCGATCGTCTTATCCGCGTTTTCAGCCTTGTTTCTCTCGTTCGTGCACAGTTAGAGCCGCGTCAAACGCGGTGTATCCCGTGGAACGAATAAAAGCGTCGTTCCTTCTTATTTACATTCCCACGGAGGCTAGCCGGGAGGATCGTCGCGTAACTTTTACCGGGGCGAATTAATTTACCGTTGGAAAGCGGCTACGTTCGCTTGTCGTCTCTCCCCACTGCTGGGACAACGACTCGGTCCCCCGCGCGAATTCGTTTCGAACAGTGTCTCCACGACGGACACGACGACGCGGCTGGATTTATGGAAATTGATTTTCCCGCCGAGAAAGTGCGAGGCTTTGATCGAGGGAGATCGTGAGGTAGAAAGCGTGTATTGCTTAACGAAGAGGTTGGTGCGGTGTGCGAGAGACGACGGAGGAGTCGTGCGAATGTTCTTGGGTGGTAGGAACAGTCGCGATTGTTTATCACCAAGATTTCTGTCGTGATTTGTCGTCTTTTGGAAAGATCGCGAGGTTTTGCAAAATTTATCGTCAGCGACCATTTTCGTAGGGAAAAAAGTTGGCTCGATCGGTGAAAAGAGACGGTGATTTCTTGGCAGGCAAAGTTAGAGGTATCGCGACCTATCGAATCCGCGTTAGAAAAGTGGAAACGCGATAACGCGACTCGCGAAGTGGCGCGGCCGCGAGATAACGGATTTGCAATTCGGATACGTCGTTATTTTTCGCGGCACAGTTTTACAGCGCGGTCCAGCAGCTGCATTGCTACAATTTAATTATTCGCCTCTCTCTCTCTCTCTTCTCTTTTCGTCCTCTTTTTTTCCAGCGGTTCCCTTCGGTCTGTGAAACCCGCGGGCGCGTATAAATTTATTCGAGAGAGCGAAACGTTGCCGAAGGAACGAACGAACGGACAACGATAACGTTCGGTAACGTTTGAAATGAAAAAATAAAACTGCTAGAGACAGGGAGAGAGAGGGAGAGACAGTTCCCGAAAAAGGAGGAGTTTGGAAATAAAATGACAGAAAAAAGAAAGAAAGAAAGAGAGGGGATATTTACATAGTAACAAGGCGGTCGGTGGATAATTTTTTTCGAGAAAGGTACGACATCAAAGCGCGTGCACAGGCGCAGGTTGATGGGAGAGCCAGGACGAGCACGGTGTCCCAGAAGAGCGTACACACACGCCATTTTATGGTATCCCCTTTCGCGACTGAAACGTTTCGTATCTAATTGGCCTTTAATTGGCCGAATGTAAATTATACATTAATGCCCCCTTTAACATTAAGCGGACGGAATAACCGTACGTTTGGCCGTAGAAGCGCGGTTGAACGCAGCGGGAGCCGCAGCGGAGCTGGATTTTTTGAAAAGCCCTCGTAAATGCCGCGCGCGCGGTTCACTACCTTTTGATAGTGAACCCCGGCTGTTCGTTCGCTTCTCTTTTTGATCGTAATTGCGGACCGTCCGGCCGCTTAAGATTTACGCTTCCAATTAGCTATACTTTATGGTTATAATGAATTTACATTCGTCTCTGGGTATAAATTAATCATGACCGAGGCTGATTCGAGAGGCGTTCAACGGCCCAAGTACTCCACCGTATATGAGCATACGCTGCTTATATTCATCCTCTTTTTCCTTACTTCATCCTTCTAATTATGAGAATCTTTTTCAATATCGTACAACATGCACGATGCAGATAATGTAGGAAATTTGATGATGTTAGCTCGGGTGATTTGTAATTTCTGATTTCTTATCTGTCGCTAATTGATCGCTCAGCTGGGTTGTCGAGTGTTGAAAAAATCTCAGCTCTTTTTCGCGTCATCTCGAGAATTACACAATTTTTATTGACCCTATGGGTTCGCTTACGAGAAGAAAAAGTACAGTTCATTACAGTTTTATATTTTTTCAAGCGCTGGAAAGCGAGAGTTAATAATTACTATGAAGAAATTGACTTGCTAACGATGCAAACGAAATGTAAACTTTATGTCAAGTTACTGTTGAGGAATCTAAGGGTTCGTTGACTGTTAATTGTCACCTACGCTCGAACTAATTTTCCTTAAATTATATCAATTATAAAAGCCAACTTCTCTCCGAGAAAACACTCGATATAATACAATAAAACGAACCATGTCCTCGAACGGCACTAAAAAAAATTCCAACGAAGATGAGCGTTTGATGTCCTCGAGAAAATAATCCAAGTCGATGGAAAGATAGAGCCACACGCGATGGACACCGCTAAATGCCAAGGTTACAAATCTCCACTGCACCGTATTATATCCGGTGGGCCCGTAAGCCGCACAGAGAAGAGATGATTTTCGTATTTGGATCGGATCCAAGGCGAAAGAGGACGCGACATGGCCGTCTAATGTGCTTTTTCGAATAAAACTACTTACACGAGAGATGGAAATATAAATGACCGTTATGTATGGATGTTGAGGGAACGACGCGGCCGTTTCCAAGACACTTTGCGTCGTGATTTACGCGATGAAAAAGTACCCCTTATATCCTCAGATTCGATTCGTCGATTTTACTCGAGACATGTTCATAATGTCCTCGAAAAACTTTATTCGTGTTGTAAAAATTCGCTTACGCACCTGGTGGTTCTGAAATATTTGCAAAAATAACAACTGTGGGATAATATTGTCCATTAATTTGAGAAAATTTACAAAGTATAATTGTCCAGTAAAGTCGTAAACGATTTTTATGGAATTTTTCTCGAGATAGAAGAAACAAATTTTTTGCACTCTTCAGAGCGTAGTTAAATTTTCATAAATTCTTCTCACGGAAGAAAGTAAGTTGTATCGAAGTTGAAGAGGGGATGAAGGAAGCCAAGGAGGGGAAAATCTTTCACGGAGTCGCTCGCGATTTCCACGCGATACCTTCGCGGAAGAACAGAACGGTGAATCGGTCTCGCGGAGGAATCGGAACAAAAAGACACCTTTCAATGGATTATTTGTATCTACGGAAATGAAAGGCGACCGGTGAATACGCGAAAGCGGACGATTCAGTCCGTGTTGCGTTAATTATCATGCTACCGAGTCACGTTTCAATTTTTCCTGCGCGTTCTCAATGGCCTGTGGACGATGAAAAAGAAAATGGACGAAGAAAGAGCCCGGCTGAACCGGTGAATTGAAATTATAATTATCCTCGCGATAGGATAATAGCCTTATTGATAACGTTTTAACCAAATCAACGAGTCCATTAATCCTAACTTCAGACGTATCTTAAACACATCCTCGGTCTCTTTCAAACTTCACTATTCAAATCTCACTTAAACGCTGCCGTTTACCTTTCACCCATACGAATAACTTCCATTCGTCGTTCACGTATCCGTACTTATTCGCGAAACTGCCGTTCGAGTCTTCGGATCCGCGTGTATTCACCGCGCATATCTCTCTCCTCCCAACAACGAAATCAGCGGGTTCAGGGAAGGGTGCAGGGGGAGGAAAAAATCCGTCACAAAGTGACCGCGTCGATTTTTATTCGCGACGCGTGCTACGGGAATTTATTATTGAAATCTCGATGCCACGGTGCCGCTACACACTCCGTTTCATCGAGTATCGACCGTTGTTGCGTGGCAAACGCAACAAATCCGGCGAGAAACTAATTCGCTCGGTTTCGTTTTCGTCTGGTCTCGTGCACTGTGTATAGTCGGTGGAAGAAGTATTGCGAGGTCGTCGATTGGAGCGTTAAGCAGCGTCATCGATTGACTCCTTTTTCACTTAGGTTTCAATTAAAGATGAGACAGACTGCGCAGAGCTGAGAAGTTGGCGTTCAAGATGGTACAGTGGCAAGAAGAGGGTATTCTCGTTGCTCTGTCTGTTTTCACCTTTGGCGCTGTCGAAGCAGCAACATTAAGGTTTTCGGCGGTCTACGCTGACGTAATAGTGTTGGAGCTGAGGAAAAATTTGAGGAATCAAGCCCAGAACCTCCGACAAGTCGAGATTTTGTGCTCATAGCCAAGGCGCCTCCTTGATTCCCTCGCTTTTATTCGCTCCTTTTGATGGATATGCAGACCCCGATTCTACAATAGCAAGATTTCCATACGCCGGTGTTTCGAAGTTCTTCTGGCCTAACCTTGCTTCATTCTGCCCTAACCGAGGTTTCGAGTCCTTATCTTCTCAAGATTCCGTCGATTCGCCCGCAATCCGCTCTCCCGCGTAAACTTCGTCACCTGACCGATTCCACAGCCGCGCAATATTTCTTCGACCGACTATACATCCGATTGGAAACACGAATACGAAACGTCTGGTGCCATCAATCGTGGAATCGACTTGACGCTCGTCATAACCCTCGGAGAGGAGATTCGCCGGAGACGTTGTGTGTTCCATGTCTACCTAGCGTTCACAGAGCGTAATGGGCAGGACGTATGGCCGATTAGCATTTGTTTGGGCTGCGGTCGGATGCGGGATAATGATGCAATTAATAATGTCGTGAAACCGACGAGACAAACGTTTTGCCCTGTCTGTATAGACCAGGTGGTGGGGGGTTCCTTTGGTCTGGCATGCCAGCATTGTACCAGCGTATTAACGCACAGAGACACACACACACACCGACGAGGAGAACGATAGGGGAGAGCAGAGAACGACAGAGGGAGGAAGACGCACTGTAGGTTTCGTGTAGAACGATCGTGTCGTTGTCGGCCGTCCGCGGGAGCACAAAGTGCATCTCCAGATTTATCGATGGTTATCGATGCACGGTTCGGTTAGCGGTAAGTAGGAAGCTGGCTCTCGCGACACGAACCACTTAAGCGAGATCTGAGAGTTGCATAATGATTGATTCTTTATGGCCAATTAAATTTCGAACTGCGCCAACGGACCAGCGAACGATATAATCAATGCCGTTTGATAGCCATTTCTCTGCTACTTTGATGCTTTATCGAACGATAGGATTCTATTTTTTTTTCCGTGTTTCTTTAGGAGATTCATTTTTTTTTTTTTTATATTGAATGTAGTTAATTGATGTTTGATTTTATTGTTCTTGAATTTGAACGATTTGTCTGTTTTTGTTGCAGAATCTGAAGCAGCGTTGAGGAAAGCAGACTTTTCGGTGAGTGAAAAGAACGGAGACTATATTTAGCATAATTTTGGACGAATTATGCTCGTACACAGCAAAATTTTAATTGTACAGCGACCTAAGAAACCTTCTAAAAAATACTTTTCTAAACGGAAACCTAGAAAAATATTTTAAAACGTTTCAATTTGAAACTTTTTGAGTTTAGGTCACTGCTGGCCCCAATTATACTTCGATATTACAAACCAATAGCCTCGGAGAATTTCTGTAGAGTAATTGCTCGTAAAAGAAATAGTTTTGTTTGCTGCTTACACTCTCCCGAAGCTTATCGTTGGAAAAATAAAGACATAACCTGAGCTAGGTTAAAAGAATCGTTAAAAACGACTTCCGAAGGAATAAAATCGTAATAATGTCCCCCCGATAACCTAGATTTCACATTCTGGAACATGCTTATTCAACTCGTAGTCCCTCGTAGAGCATAGAATCGTTTTTGAAGCAACAACCTTTCGGAATGAACGCTCGGAAAAGTCCGGCAAGTTCGCTTCCAAGAGACGCCCGGTTGATAAAGGAAATTTATGCGGAAGATAAGACGGTTCTGTTCTATTTCGCAGCAGGCTGGAAACCAGTCAAATCGACCGTTTGATATCGAGTGTACGTGTTTCTCTCGATACGATCATCGTGAATTATGGCCGGGTCGTGGTGCCTTGTCACCGGGACCCTGACTTTCGCTCTTTTTCAGCGCGATTGTCCTCGGCCTTGAGCCGACGCGAGACTACGTCCAAGAAACGGGCTCTTCACCAAACCAAATCGTGTAATCTTGCTCCCGATTCCGACTCTTCTCTGACTTCGTTAATTTTAATAGCTTTCCGTACGGTGTTCTCTTCGTGAAATCGGGGAGGATAGAAGGGGATAGAATTTGGCGTTAAAAAGAGGTCGAAAGGTTAGTAGACCACTGAAGGAAAATTGTAGAATATTGCAAATTATTTTCTTTTCTGTTCTCGAAAAGAAGACTTTGAGGATTTAGGTTGAATTTTTTTCACTAAAGAATTGAACAGTTTAGCGTTAAAAAGAGGTCGAAAAATTAGCAGTCCACTGAAAGAAAATTGTGGAATATTGTTAATTATTCTTTATCCGTTTTCGAAAAGAGAGCTTTGAAGGTTTTAGGTTGAATATTTTTCACTCAAAAATTGAAGAATTTCGTGGTGAAAAGAGGTCGAAAAAATTAGTGGAATTCTCTCAATCGTTCCACGTTGGAATTTTTTTCATTGAAAATTTGAAGAATTTGGTGTTCCATTGAAAGAATATTGTAAATTATTCTTGATCTCTTTTCGAATAGAGGAAAATGTTTCCGTGTTACTTTGTAGATCTAGGTTGCTCGAACAATTAATTTTGGCGCATCAAAGGCAGATTTCTTGGAGTAGCTACGTTACTAACTAGTCGCATCTCGGCAGCATGGCGAAACTTGGTCTATTTCCCAGGGAGAGCAATGAATCGCCCGAAAATTTATGCAAGGGCCAGCCACTGCGTGTTTCGTATTATGTTTGCGACACTTCGGAAGCAATAAATTGCCGCGATAAGGGTAGAACGGACAGCCTTCTCTTTATTATGAATCGCCAACTCGCAACTGTTATCAATACCTGCTTCGTTTTACTAGAACACAGAAATTGCATTTTCGATGTTCTACTTCAACGGTAATTACTTAAACAACGGTTTAACACTTCCACGAGAACCTGCTATTTCCTCGTCTTTCGCGTTTGAAATTTCAAACGGAACCGAGCAAAATCTGCATTTCTACGCTCGAAAAATCCTCGTTGCGATCAATTTCGTATCGGACACGCGGTATTAATTACCGACTGTAGAATTCCACGGAAGATTCGAGTCTCGGGAAACAGACCGACGGACGCAGAAGAAGCGTGCGTTTAAACAGCGTAGCCGCATAAATATGAAACGCGTGTGCGTTTCAACTTCGCATTAAGCCCGGGCGATCGCCGATCTAAAAGTACAAGTTCTCTCTTCGTTCTGCCGCTCGTTGCAACCTCTTTTCATTGTCAAACGTCTCGACAAGAGGGAAAATTTGAAAATAAGAAAGAAAGCAGAAACAATTAAAGGGCGATGAATAAACATTATCCACGGACGAAGGAAAGAAACCAACATGCTAAAGATAAAATGCAGATTCTGTATAATCGTCAGGAAATGTTGAGAGTCACGTGGAGGCACGCACGTTCCATTTTTCCAATTATAAATTCCATCGTCTTCGTTAATAAGCTCAGCCGTGAAATTAATTAACTCGAACAGCCCAATCAACAGAGGGGTGGTGGATAAAGTAAGAAGAAGAAGAAGTAGGAGAAGGAGATAAAATAAACAATTGAAGGGAGAAAAAATGGTGGAGAGTTAGGCGCGGAATTCCTCTGCAAGAGGAGAGAGAGAGCCACTCGAATCGTAGCTTTCGAATGCCAGCGAGAATCCAGCGGCCATCGACGGCGGGGCTCATTTTCATAAATTATATTAATTCGCCACGCCGGGGGCAACCGGTTGATTGGGTGACACGTACTACGATCATCAGAGCTGCTCGATCTTCTCAGCCTCCTTCTCTCGCTACCGCCGTCCTCCTTCACCTCTGCCTTTCTCACTCTCTGTTTCGTTCCTTGAAAATTCCTCGGTGCCAACGAGGGGCCAACTTTTTTATGGGATCGTTAAAATCGTGAAATACGGGGTGTCAGCGGTATCGTGATTATTACAAGTGGCCTAATCGGCGTAGAGGCGTTAATTAAGAGCGACGCGTCCCTCCGGTCGTCGAATCGTAGAGATTTCTTCCTGAAAACACATTTCTTTCGGTTACGCTGTACAGTTTCGCGTATCATCGTTAAAAACGAGCGACCGAGTCAGAAATTAGCAATTCTCCGAAAATTGCCAACTTGAGTTTGTAACTTTCCGTAGAATATAATTTTCTACTCGTGCCTTACTTACGCAAAAATTCACTTCTGCGAAGTTACAATTTTCACAAGCGATAATTTTACCGTTAAACGTAATACTCGTGTCAAATTTGTACGGATAGAGAGTCTGTCGCACGAGTATCACGATACTCGATCAAGTGCGGGACAATTTAATTGTTTTCCGTTCGAGGAAACACGATTAGTTTCGGGCAAGTGGATAATAGTTTCCAGGTAGGCTCGAAGTAAAAGAAAATAGGGACAGTTGCGTGTTAATTATCGGTACAACGCGATTTAGATAAGGCCGGTTTATTTTCGCGTCGAAACGTTTCTAGGCCCGCGAGCCACCCGTTTAATATATGGTCGACGGCGTAAGAGCGTTGTAACGCGACGGAGCGACGCCTGTTCGCCGTGTACAGCGAACGGTAACTTAATTTGCGCCGTTTTATCGTCCCTCGGCGCTGGACAAATAAGTGGAAAAATCGACGGTAGTTTGTCCATTCGGAAGTTCATTCCCGATTGCCGCCGAGAATTAATTGGCTCGCGGCGGGATGCGCTTCCAGCGTAATTATCATTTCGTTGACGCCGTGACTCGCCTAAGCGACCACGATCGTTCTCCTCGCGAGAGGATTCTTAATATTTCATTACCACGCGGAGTTCGAATCGTTAATAAAGATCGGCGACAAATTTTTTTACCTTGTCGAAGATTCATCCGCGTTCGCCTATCGAACAGAAATTGATTCTGTCCGGCGTGCAATTAAAGGCGGGTAAAAATTATAATTGGGATGTTTGTGCGATTATGGCGTATCGGAGTATGCAAAATATACGAGCGTAACGTTAGAATATCTCGGGTTACGCAAGCAACAACACTAATCCATAGGTAAATAGGTACATTTATAGTACAGTCGGTGAGATTCTAACGCTGTTCTCACGTATTTTGCATAGTTTCTTGTATGATAATTGCATAAATATTCAGTCGGAAATTATCCTGCACAACATTGTTGAACATTCGAGAAAAACGAGGTTTTATAATTTAAAACAGTTAGGACAAGTAAATTGAAGTATTTCTAAAGCACTACGGTTCTAACTTCAATTAAAAGGAAAGAAACACGTGGAGCCCTGAATATTTCGAAACACCACGAAGAATGAAAAGTTAGCAGATAGGACACTTCGAGGCTTAACGACGAGTTAACTCGTCTTCCCTAATTAGCAGGTTAAAAAAGATTGAAGCGTGTGGAGGGCGTTACACGGTCGATTTTGTCACATCCTTCGTTCGCTAAAGCGTCACGTCGACGTACTTACCGAAGGCACAGGGACACGGTGACGCATATATACGTCGAACAATGCGTCGCGAGTCGTTCGTCTTTCGTTGGGGGGATAGCTCCCTTTCCTCCCGGTTTTTTCGACGCGCTTCTGTCGAGTCGAAGGTGGCTCCGCCACGGGTGCTGGTGGGAGGCAACGATTTTTATTTCACATCGCGAGAAACCAGTTTGTAAATAATGTAAATCCATAGAAAACGACCATCTGGAATCTCCACGGGCCCCCGCGCGAGTCTTTAAAAGTGGAATGGCTGGTGGGGGATCCAGGAACGAACGATCCATGAGAAGAAGAAGAAGAAGAGGACGAGGAAGGACTCGCGGTTGGAGGCTCGCAACTGTGGGAATTTTGCGTGTACGAAAGGTCGAATCATTTCGGAATCTAGAGGAACGTTTTCTCTGAAAGAAGGAAAACATTGATTTCGTAATTACTTCGATTTTTGACTAATTTAATTTTCGCTCAGGAAGCGCTCTTTGATGTTATTTTTATTTCTCGGGGGATGAAACGTTGGAAAATTTCGTCCACTCTGCTCGTTTCAAGCCACCCCGTGTTCTATTTTAAAAGCGATCACGCCAGTCACTTTGAACGTTAAACACTCGCGGGCGAGACTCGGTCTGGAGGCGAAGCTGTTCGAATCGCGTCGCGAAAAATTATAAATTCATTAAGCGAGCGTAAATCTTTCGGCGAGTGTAACGGATGCTTGTAAAAAGAGTGAGAGGGGGAGGGGAGAAAATGAGCCCGGGAGTAAATCGGTCGGATCTGTAGCGAGAGGGGAAAAAGCGTCGGTACCGAAATACATAAATAAGCTTGACCCTCTTTTCTCGAGTATTTGCATATGCTAATGAGGCGAACGTTCAAGGAACAAAATAACAGCTCGAAAACGGCTGCGCTCTGTCTCTCTCCGCTGTTACGCATCTGTTTGCCATCGCTATCTAACCACTTGCTGTTCGTTAATTGCACCATGCTGCATGAATAATATCGATAATTATACACGTTTACGGTTTTGAAGGATTCTTTCGCAAGCTTCGCGCGGGAAATTGTAATCCAGACGTGGATTAAAGCCTCCTGGGTTTATCGTTACGTTCAGGTTTCAAATGTCTCGTCTTGCGAAATTTAAATCCTCGGAAAAATACTCTCTTCGATAGGGCACGTGAAACGTGATCAAACACTTCTCAACATTGTCAAACTCTCGCGAGATTCCAAATTTCAAGTGTCACTTTGCAAGATTGAAATTCTCAGAGGGATACCTGAAACACGATCAAACACATCTCAACATCGTCAAACTCCCGCAAAATTCCATATCGAGCAATCTCAACCTTCGTCTCCTTCACCTGTACCAAACCGAAAGAATCACACCAATCGTATCGATCGCGTCAATCGTCGACTCGATCGCTGTACCGTCAGGTTCGCCTAACCCGACGTCACGGTTTCTCGAATCGCAGAAAAGGGAATAATCGCGAGGCGCAGAGGATTTTCATCCGGCGGCGAAAAGACCGGTTTCTCTCGTCGTGTCGGCGCACGACACCGCGCCATTGTAACCGTTCCTCGTTCTCTTCATCTGGTTCAACGATATCTCGCCTGTTCCTTCAAACCTCTCTCCCTCTTTGCTCTGCTCTCTGTTAACGGAGGTTTCGAGAGTGAGAGGAAGAGATCGCGAGGCACGGTGAAGAAAGAGAGGAAAAGGGTGGTTAGAGGTTCGAGAAAGGAGCGAAGAGGGCGGAAGGGAGAGGAGAGTGGCTCTCGACACGATCGCGAGATTATAGCTACACCCACGCCAGGAGATAATAGATAGTAATTGCAGGGTTGTCCGGTCCGGCTTGGAATCGGCTCGACAGATCGATCGCCTCGAAGAGAAAAGAGGGAGATAATGATGCGGCCAGGAAGAAATCGTTCTCACATTATTTTCTCGCCGCGGCGAGAGCAACCATCGCCGACGTTATTATTATTATCATTATTATTATTATACACATATGCATGTGTGTACGTGAGGAGAGGTTTTGATCGTCGAATCTCGTGACGCGAGTCGATCGAAAATCGAAACGGAATTCCAGCCTTGTTAAGAAGAAGAGCGGGCGAGGAGGGAGGATCGCCGAGGAGGGAACAGTCCACGGTATTGTTCTCCGGACTCTGATTGCCGCAGTGAGATTCGTTTTGCGTCGGAGTGGAAGGATCGTCGATCGTTTCTTTCGCGAGGTTTCATCTCGAAACGCGTGCTGAATTATATGTATACAGTGTGATCCGTAAGTGGGTATCGGATGATTTTCAAGGAAGTAATCGTTTATCGAGGATTATCCTTTGCGACGTCGGAAGGTTTGCCGAACCGTGACGAACGATCGAACAAATTGGGAGGTTTTGAATATCGCGATGGAACGAGGTGTATTTAAGGCTAATCAAGATGAAACACGGGGGTACCGCTCTTGTTTATCGGTAGTTACTTTTCGCGTAGTGAAAACAGGACCGAGATAACGAATAATTGCAGCCGTGAAACAAATATTAAACGGGCAATTTCGATGCCGGAATGAGGCGATTATCACGGATTTGGTCCTGTTACACCTGCACGCCATAAAGAGCCCACGATAAGTCGGGCTGATCTCTCGCGGTTCGCTCGATCGTGGCACGATCGACGATTTTCGATGACGCGATTAAGGGGCGGAATTTTCTTGGAAAAATTCACACGCGCCTGTAATTAAGCCGTGTCGTGTAAAATTCGAGGGAGAGAGAGAGAGAGAGAGAAATTGTTTGAAAAGTTGCGATGAAAATGTACAAAATTTACGTAAGTTTTGATATACGAAATTAAAGGCAATCTTGTAGTTTTGAGCACTCTGTATAAGACAGTATTCGCAGAAATCATTGCTCAGTTGAAGACAGGCGAATTATTTCGTATCGTGGCTCATAAACACGCGATTCCACGTCGCCGCGATGGCAAATTATTATTTATCGGGCGATCCGAAAGGCGCGAAGCCTAATCGACTAACGGAACGAACGCGACGCGGCCAATAAATTTCGGTTTAGCCGGGGCGATCTCGTTCGCCGCCGATTGTAAATCGCCCACGCTGCCCGCACCATCGATCCCCGCGCGATTAAAGATACTGCGGCCAGATACGGTCAAGACGTTTTTACCGCGGCTCTCGCAGCCATTGTGTTACTTTCTATATTTTCCCGCGCACACCTGAACGCTAGCGAATAATAGACCTCAATTCGTGACTTCGATAACGTATCCGAGTGCTGTTTCGACGCGATGGTAATTTACTTGGGTGAAATGTTCCAAGATTTTTCTGATCGTTCGAAATCATTATCACTCGCGTAAAAGTGTGGTTTAATCATTTTTCATGTTTAGCTCGTACGACTCTTAGAATACCTACGCAGCTGTCTTCAATTTTTCGTATTGCGTTTATCCTTTCTATTATAACAAGAGAACGTGTGTTGCAGCATTACAAATAATGGGAAACTTATCTCTGTACACTGTTACGAATCGCGATGTGCTTGTTGCGAAACCGATAATTGTCCCTCTTTTTGAGTCAGACCATTTTAAGGAATCTACTCGGGATAGGGGACTCGGGTAGTGCTCGGAAGATAGACTATTAACGCACAACAGTTTCCTGTTGAAACTATATATTCGTGAATGAACGTGAACAGAGCGCGAAATGCCTAAGCTTGCTGATCGGAAAATTGTGTGTGGCGTTCGCTATTTTATAAACTACGTGTGTGTTGTGATTGGTGGTGGAAGTGTGTGGTGTGTTTGGGGTGTGTCTGGTGGTGGTGTGAAAGTGGGGAATTTGTTCTTACATTTGTTATATTGCTTGTTGGAGGTCATGTGGTGTTCAGGTGTGAGAGGCGTCGAGTAAAATAATTTTCGTGCCGGCTAAGACCTCGCTTTTTGGGACGTGCTGGTCTATCGGGAATACCGATGTATTGTTCGGCTCGTCGGTACGCCTGTTACGCATGTGACAACACCTAGGAATTAAAGAAAAAGAAAATTGATCGTTTCTGGCACATCGAGTAGAGAAAAACGTGAGCGTTAAAGGGTCAGATAACTGTACTTCGACGAGTCACAACCAACGTGAAAACCTTGAATCTTCGAAGACGAGAAACCTCGATATTGTAAACAATTAAAGAAAACTGATTTAAAAAAAAAAACACACCGAGAACCACGCGAGCGTTAATCCGATTCTGAAAATTTCAGTCGCAATATTTACACCGCTGGAAGTACAACACGAACCCAAGAAGTTAATAAAGCGGATAATTAGAAGGGGCGGTAGAGCTTAATTAGAACGAACGTAATTACGTTGCTCAAAGGGCAAGCTAAAAAACATCTCACTTCTAATTTGAAAAGGTTGTCGACTGTAGAGGGTGGGGGAAGGGGGGAGGGTTGAATCGTTGTATTGTAGGGAACACCCTACGCGTTTCCTCTCGTTTCGTCATTTTTTCCATCTCTTCCTTTTTTCACGTTCACGTGGACCTATCGGAGCATCGACTTGCGACGACTTGGCGTTGTCGCGCTCGTCGAACCCTTGCCCGCGTCTGGCTCTCGCTTCCGCCACACGGCGTCTCTTTATCACTCCACCCTTGCGGCACGAACGACGTTACGAGGGCGATACCTGCACGGGCCGGCTCTTTGTTCCAGCGTGTCCGCCATTGTGCCGCTTCCCGTTTGCCAGACTATCGCGATAAACAGCCGGAAAAGCCAGGATGAATGACGCGCCGCGCTCCACGCCGTCGCGCCTCGCGACTTTCGCGCGTCTCTACCTCTAGATCCTCATTTTTCGCCATGTGTCATGGTACGTGATCCACTGACATTCTGCGATACTGACGTTCTTGCCGGTTCGTGGTAAAAATATTGTCGAACACTTTGGATATGTTTCGTGTAGGAACGCCTCTTTTCAGGGCAGTTTTGTAGCACTCTTTTATCGAACATTCTGAAATTTTACATTTTCGGAAAATAGTGGGGTATCTGAATTCTGAATAATTTTTTATGGTTCTTATTAATTGCGGTTTCTTGTCTTAGAATCGAGATCCAGGATTAGGGAATAATCGGGAGAAACGAGAGAAGAAATTTGAGGAAAGTGTGTCGAAAGTTTTGAATTTTCATTCTGTTAGTTGGAATATCTTCCGATACATAGATTACACAATTGATTACTTCATTTTCTAAACAGAAATCTTCGTTTCGCTCTCCTTGAAAATTTCACGTTTTCCACTTGTGACACTTCTATACTAGTCTTTTTCTTCTCTTGTTTCGACACATAGAACTTGCACCGAAATTTTCGCCCCAGTTTTTTGACACACCCACTACACAAAATCGCGCTCTAGTCCTTCGGACTTGGCGTCTCGCGTTGCACAAATATCCATCCTCGGTCTAATAAGCCCAATTAGGCTAATATAGCCAGTAATTAATACAAATACCGGCGTGCGCGGATATAAAATTTAATCCCTGCACTGTGTACTGCACCTACGCCGTCGACGAGCACTAACGACTACTCCACCGTATCGATCGTCGAATTAGTCAGAGGTATTAGCATAATATCTAATATAATTTAATCATACCTAAAACTACTTCCTCCCCTCCTCTAATTTACTCGAGAAAACGTGCACGCGCGAAAAACAGAAAAGATGAACAGAGGGGAGAGGAAGAGAGAAAAAGAGGAATAGTTACCAAAGGAACACGAATTAAAGCGGAAAGGTAAATAGCGAGAGTTTGCGACGGTTTCAGCTAGGCAAACGTTGTCAAAGTGACGAGCACGCGACTCTAATTGGATAAGTGGCGCGGCAAAGAAGCTCCTGGGACGAAATTAAATCCACGACGGGGCGGTTAAGTTCGGCGCGTGTATCGCTCTCGCGATAGGTTGTCGTAGGTTTTGCCTGGCCTAACGCTCGTCGATGATACAATAAAGTATGTACGGCCCAAGGCTGTCAGTCACACTCTCGTTCGTTAAAGAGAGGTGTATCAAAGCCTGTCAAACGCACCTCTCATCCGTCCTGAGCTGAAAGAATACTCGAAATATTCCAAGTATTCCTTCCACAGTCGCAGAGGCGGGAAAAGGACCCCCGCGTCCACCCTTATGACCACCGTTCTTCATTTCTCGTTAACGGATCGATCCATCCAGCGTTACCAATGAAAATCTAACGGAATTTTCGATGGAAATTCGCCTTTTCCAACGGGGGGAGACACGTGTAACGCACTTGTGTCGGTGCGCCTCCGTTAGAACGTGTAACATTGGAAATTACAATTTGAAATTCGATTTTTTCCCCAGCCAGTTGGAAAAAAATTGGTAACGAGCGCGGGTTTTTTTTATAAGTGTACGGACTTGGAACAAGTTAAATTAGTTTCCGGATGTAAATTGACTTTAGATGGGAAACTAAAAAAAAAAGAAACGTGCAGAGAAGGCGAGGGTATGATTGATTGGGAGAGAGAGAGTAAGGGGTGGATTGCTCGAATCCGGACAAGAAGCACGAACACCAATTTATTCGGTAACAATGAAACGTATTTTGGAAACAATTTGTTGCTGCCGCAGTTTCCTAGAACGAAATCGATTTGTCGAACGTTACGCCAGCGCAGAAGTCTATGTTCTACCGTTGTTTCCGAAAAAAATAAGCAATTACCAAAACTCAAGATCGCGCCGAAGACTTTAAACGAGGATAATTCCAAGAATACTCGAGACAGTCTTCAAGATGTTGGATAGAAAACAGATTCCGCCCAGTTTAGAAGTCTACTTGAAAAACAGAAAAGAAAGAAAAGAAAACGTTTCTCTTCGAACTATCGCCATAAAACACGCTTGAATCGTGAAAAAGTTCGAAACGAAACGCGTTTCAGATTGCCGGGTCTCGCGGGTCGAAACGAGGTTCGAGTCCTTAATTACTCGGTCGACAGGCGAACCATGGCAGCGAACGACTTCTCGCGTCCCCTTGCCCAGCCTGTTTTAGCAACAATTTAAACTCATAACGTTACACCGTAGCCTCTCGTTGTTTTCGACGGCAAACGGCGCGGTGGCGCGTCCGTGCGCGCAGAGGCTTTGCCATAATTACTCGACCGGTAATACAGAACGGCCCTTGAGTGGCAGCTCATATTACTCGCCTAACCCGCGTGAAAACTAACCCCTTGGGGAATGAGCTGGAATGGGAATTACCATGGCCCGTGGACGCGCCACGCAGCAGCGTGAGGGGAACTCGCGCAGCCGGGGGTCCGGGGTGTGTGTGGAGGATGGAGCAACCGGGGGAAAAAGAACTCGATCCTCGGCCTTTTCGACGATCTCCTT
>NW_017100475.1:237582-266778 GCF_001263275.1 Habropoda laboriosa | reverse complement strand
CTCTGCTCTGCTCCGTTCCGTTGGAAGGGTACATCGCGAATTTACAGTCTGTCTGACGAATGATTTTTTATGCGATAGTAATTACCGGGGGAATGCGCGGAAGCCTCAATTTTACCTGACTTTGGAACGTAGGAGAAGAGGGACTTAGGCTTGAGAGACGACAGAAAGTAACTATTGTTGTGTATCTATGTATAGGTTTTAGTGTAGGCCTTTAGCTTTCTGAACAACGAACATTCCACATCGTCCTTTCCTTTGGTGACCCCTGGACCCAAAGTAACCCCTTCTCTCTTATCTACGGACCTGTATCCTACGCACCTGTGTCCTACGCAGGACGTTGAATAAATTATCTATTGCATACGCTGCTACCTAGTTTCTTCGCCTAAGTTAGCTCTCCTATCGTGAAATTGTTAACTACAAGTCGAACGTTAGGAAATAAACTCTGCGGAGCACAGCAATAGGCACAGAGAAACGTGAAACGTGGAGTTTCCAGGAATTGTTCGTACGTGGAAGTACGTTCTTAAACTGGAAGATTTCCCCCTAGAGCTCGGGGGAACCTAAACAAACACGCCGGGGCCCCCATTATCAGCGCGCATTCCCACAAAATTTATTTCACCTGGAACTAATTCGAAGCGTTGTCGCGGCGTTAATTACGCTCGCAAATAATCGAGCGTGACGGGGACGTTGGTCGACCGACTGCAAACACCCCGCGACCAACGGGAAGAAATGAATTCCGGGAAAAAGGCGGGACTCGGCGGAATCGGTCGGTTAAATCATTCTTACGTAAGGGCTGACCGCGGCGGCGGCTATAGCCTGCGCGAAAGATTTCGTCGCCCAAGGTCGCTTCCCCCCACCACTAACCTCGCTGCTTCCCGTTCGAAAGCAATATCCTGTAAACGGATAAGCAACCGACGTATCTCTCAGACCTCGGATACCTATTGCGAACCGTACTTTCTAATTGATATTCCACGGGTTGGAGGATCCGCTTGCACCCCTTTTTTGTCTCAATTACCGCGATACGCGGGAACGGTTGATTAATACCGCGTCATACGCCGAGAGATCTATTTTAATGAACACGATCGCCTGTCACGGGAGCGTAATTTCCTCCTTCTTATCGGGACCACGTCCAACGAGCTCCGCCCATAAACAGCGCTGATTAACTCGCGCTCTCTGCGAAAAGGAGTAGCGGTAGAAATCAAGCCTGGACGATTTTTGCTATCAGTTCTCCAGTGACGCGTGCGATCTCGCCGATTTCGCAAGGGGCCCGCAGCCGCTCCGTGCAATAAATCGCGACTCAGCCCGGAGATTACGCGGCAAACGTAATTCTTGTTTGTAGTAGATAAGATAGGGGCCTCGATGAGGTGAGGAGAACGAACGCGCTAGAACGAAAGAGCGAGAGAGAGCGAGAGTGGAGAGGGGAGAGCTTACGCCTCTATCGGAGCGGCTTATCTCAGGAAGTTGTCAGGCAGGACGTCAGGGCAGCCCGTTTAAGGCCGAGGGCCTGTTTAACGTGCAAACTTCTTCTCGGAAACGTGAAAAGTCGCGCCCTTATGTCGCGCCGAAAAATCTCGCCAGGCGAAAGAGGAAGGAGAAACCGGCTGATAACGCGGAAGAATCGCTTTGACGCCTCGTCCTGCGTGACTCAACAGGTCCTTACTCCGCGGAGTGACGTGGTTATCGGTCGACGTTGCTTTTTGATTAATTCCACGTCGTTTTACTACCACCTTGTCATCTTCGCTAGGAGATTCGCTTGAATTGATAGGAACTGTAAGAGCGGTCCGACTGAGAATGCTTGGAATTTCTGAGTAGGAACGTTTCAGATTAGAAATTTGTTCGACGGTGATCTAAAGACGGAACTTCGTTTTTGAAGCGTTCGTAAGACGATACACTGTTTGGAAGATTATTATTTTAAGCTTGACGAGGGATCGAACGACGAAAATGTGGCACATTTCATGGCGAGCGTCCACTTGACGAGGTACAGTTCCATGAAGTGACTCAACTCCATTAAAAGGAAGGCGAAAAACGGACGCATGTGGTGGAGAAGTGGCGTCACGCTCGAAAGTCGGGCGCAAAAACCGTCTCACCGAACTTCTTCATTCGTCAGCGTGAAAAACAGGCCAAAGCCAATATCTCTCTCTCTCCTCCTCTCGCCATCGATGTGGAACTCCTTTCCTTGGCCGAAAACACACCGCCCGGTGATCCCAATCGTGAGGGAACAATTACTCGAATCCGCTTACGAGATCAGCTCACCGATGCACGGTAATTACAGTACTCATATTCCACGAGGAACGACCTTCTGCTTTGGACCTTGTGGATTTAGGGAAGCGGGTCCGGGGAAACAAGCAGCTTGCCAGAGACAAAGCGACCATAGAGAAGCAAACGGAGAGATCGAACTGAACACAGAGAGAGAGAGAATCGCGAGAGAAGTTAAAGGGTTTGATCGAGGAGAGAAAAAGCAGAAGATGGAGAAGAGAACGGAGCGAGAGTAGGAGAAGAATAAGCAGAAAGAGGCAGCGCAGGCCTGTTGAGACGTGGTGGAGAGAAAAGAGGGCCACGGTGAAAGAAGAAGAAAAAGGAAGGGAAAAGGAGGAGGAAGGTGGAGAAGAAGGAGAGTGAGGTCGCGGAGGTTCTCCGTTCAAGGTGGGGGAGTAAGTTGTTGGAAGAAGGGTTTGAGGAGAGTCACCGAGCCTAACCGTGCACCACTCGAACTCGAACTCAAACAACTTTAAGCCGTGTGTACTCGCGCAAACAAAACAGCGCACTAATTGCTTACGTCACTCGGCAAGTCAATGGACTTCTTGACTGAGAAGCGAGCCAGGGAGAACGGTGTGCCTGTACTGCTCTCTGACTCATAGAGAGAGAGAGAGGGTGAAGAGAGAGAAAAGGAGTCCTGGGCTGAGCTCTGGTGGCTTGCTGCACACCGTCGGGTGTCGAGCTGCACCACGGCTTTCAATTAAATCACGTCCACGCACTGTTTACCCCGTATAAACGCACCGCGGATTCCCTTATACACGGTGGGCGCAGCGCGGCGACCAGCGACGTTTCGCGTTAATGACGATGACAGCGTTGAAGACGCTACGAAGAAAAAGTCACCGGTGGTGTCCTTCGCCAGAGAGGATCGTGTCGTTATCTGACCGCGAGATCGGTTTTTCGTTGTGCACGACAGGCCGGTCGATCGATTTGTGCACGGTTCAAATATAATTAGAGACCATTACGGCGAGGATAACACGTTTCGTTCTCCCTCACTTTCCATCCTCTCTTCTTGCTTTTTTTTTTTTTATTTGGTTAAAGAGGTCGATAGAATCGAAGGACGAAAATTAGACTGTTAATGACTTCATTTTCACGGAGGCAAAGTTGACGTGTGTTGGTTGGATCGGTGGAGACGATAAGTTGCGATCGGATTGAAATTACAGAGATCGAATGAGGAGCCTGTTCCAACCCGAGGAGCAAGCTTCGCGATAATGATGCAGACGTGGAACGTGTAACCCACTCTATTAATGTTCCCTGTCATCGATCTTATTTTCTCGCGTTGCCGGGTAATCGCGGCTACTCTCCTGCCAGAACGAGATATTAATACGAACGAGGTGCGTAGGTTTGAGACGCGTATCGCGCCGGAGGATCGGAAATTTCACAAAAACCTGGCACTTCGATGGCCCCGTGGCTTCGTGGTGAAGTTCTCTCGAGTGGCAAAAACTTGAAGCTCCGCTTTCAGGCTTTAACGATCGATGGAACGAGATCTTGATACCGAGGTATCCCTTGGACACTTCGATTCGTGCCACTTTTCTGCCCTATAATGCAAATATTCCCAGGACCAAAGGACCATTTTCTTTTTGGTTAAAAGTACGATCAAAGGTATTCTTGAGGACGTTGGAACTTGTTACTCTAAGAAACGTTGCTTCCTCCTATTGTTACATATAACGAACCGTCGTTCAATTTTATACTAAGCTTCTTTATCAGTTCTTCCAGAAATATTTTTAACAATCTCAGACATCTATTCAGTTTTAATTCATTCGGTTGCTGATATGTTACCATAGCATTAACCTTTAACGAAGTACGCAGGATGTTCTCAGCACCTCAGTAGCGATATTTGTGGGATACTTTCTTAGCTATGCTGCTCAGCTGTAACGTACCTTGCGAAAACAACATTCCTCGACATTTCTTCATTTTCATTTACCACTTCTTTCATCCTTTCGTACTAAATCTAACATCTCGATCTCGAAACGTTCCCCGATGAGCATACCTAAATTCATCGAGCGCAGGAGATAATCCGAGCAGCGAATCACATGGCGAGGTTGAAAGAGCCGACAAATTGGTCGGAGGATTTCTCGAAGACGCGATCGAGGTCCCAAACGACTGGGATGGTAAACGGGGAGGAACAGCCGGAAATACGGGTCATCGTAGGAGAGGGACCCGCTAAGAAGCTCCGGGGCTCTGTCCTGGCTGCACCGGCGGCAGGCAGGCCACTGCAAGTGTCGAGGGGTGTATTCGAGCGTGCAGCACATATCCCCCGCGGTATGCAAGCCTAGGAAGGGGCTATAGAAGCTATCTTAGATCGAACGGAGTCCAATTACCGACGTTATTAATTAATCCCCTACCCTGGCCGGCCTGGTCCATCGTCTCTCGCTTCCATTCTCAACCCCATCGCCGTCCGTCTGTCCGCCAGAGATACCTGCCAGGGATATCCCCTCCAGCATCTCTCTCTCTCTCTCTCTCTCTCTTTCTGTACTCCATTACACCGTAGCTGGCTCGGCCTTCGAAAGCTCGAAGGTCCTTTAAACACGTGCTCCACGGCGACCTGACCGAACCGCCGCCATTATATTATCTCCTCGATGAATTTTCTCCGATTGAATGTTATGAAGACGCGTGTGGGCGTGGCCACGGGGAGATAGCCGAGCTATCGCGTGGGATTTAATTGAGACCGATACTGCGTCCATTTTCTAATGGAAAGGAAAACTAGTTTTTCCTCTGGTTTCTGTGTTTTTCAAACGTACGGGTTTCTTCTGCCTCCTAAGAACTGGTTAAGATAATCGTGGTTAAAGGGTTCGACAGATTTATGTGGAAGAATTAATCAACGAGTAAAAAAGTAGATGTGAAAGCGTGGAAAAAGATTTCCTTAAAATGTCTACCTGCTTCGGGAATTACTCCTCGTAATAACCTTCGAAGGCGTGAATATCGGTTTGCGAAACCGAACTCCGCCGTTTCTTCCACCGAAACGCTACATTATTATACCCCTTTGCGCGCACGGTGGTTATTGAAAAAAACCGAACATCGGCGAACCGAAGGTCAGCCGGGGTTGCAAGAGGTCGTAAAGCGATGGCTGCTCGAGATACCAAACGTATTATACCCGATGGTTATTACTCCGGCGTGAAATCCAACATCGAAAAGAAACAACGGAGAAAAAAATCCCTCACCCGGTAGATTAAAATCCGGAATTCTAACATCGAATTCCAAGAACCGCCGAACTTCAACCACGGCTCTTCGTTAAAGCGGAGACTTGAACCTGTCCGAGATACAACTCGATCGCCAAAAATTCGACCAGGTGAGCAACACAACAGTCACAGTCCACTTCACCGTAGGCCACTTGGGAATTGTTTACCCTGTCCACTCGAGATCTTTATTAACTTTTTGCCCGGAATCTGAGATCCGACTACGTGCACGTTTTCGCCAATAATCCGTCGAACGTCGGAAAGCTTGCGGCGTTAAACGCGACACTTTCTTGTCTCCCGTTTTATCGCCGCCTAACATCTGCCTTGGATTTCGCCCACGAAAACCTGTCTCTAACGGTAACCGACCTTTTTGCTACCTTCTTTTTGCCACGCGATCGCGACAACACACACGTTTTTCCTCGCGCGTAACGAAAACGATAAGTCCAGGTTTGGCCCTCACGCTTGACAAATCGAGTCCGTTCGAGTTCGATCGGAGAATCGACGAAGAGTACACTCTCTCCTCTCGCTCTTTCACTCTGGGGTGTAAAGAGAGGAGGGAATAGAACGGTTTCCCTCTGCTTCTTCTTCGTCTTCTTCAACAGTCGGAGGTGTCCGTGAAATAACGCCAAGGGACGAAGAAGTACAGCGGAATGGTAGATGATAGCGGTAGAAGGTGGAACAGAGAGAGAGAGAGAGAGAGATGTGGGAGAGGGAAGTTGGAGGGAAGCTAAGTCGCTTTACCGGGCTGGTTTTTTGCCCGCGGCTGGCTGATTGGTGTTTTTGCCCCAAGCTCGAGATCCGATCGAGTCAGCACGGTTGAGGCGAGCCGAGAGGCTGCACGGTGTCAGTCAATTACGCCTTAACAATGGGGTTACGTTTCAATTACATCGACCAGGAATTGGGTATATCTGAAAGATGGTGGGGAGAGTACGGTTCGCGTGACCCTGGACGGGGAATATGGCGAACGAGGCGCGCTGTGCGAGCTGAAGTTGGCCCAGTCCTATCGTAATTGTCGGAGTGTTGCGTTAATGATCTGTAATTCAACGACGAACAACGTCTCGCTTTCTCGCGTATTTGCGTAAGAACCGGTGTTAGGCAAATGCGAGGAATTTGAACGTTTGGTAATCCTGCGGCTGAATTAAATTTGAGAAAGATAGGGTGGAATTTAGGTAACTTAGAAGAAGCATGTTGTGAACGTGGGGGCTGTTGGAATTTGCTGTGTCTTTGTTGAAAAAATGTGAAAGGGGAAGAATTAGAAGGAGGTCAAGGTTAATTGAAAACTCAGGTGGTAAATGCAGAATGTGTCACAGTCGAAAAAATAGTAGAACAATAGTAGAACACGGTGCTACACGCTCCACTGAACCTTTGCCTTGTAACGAGTCAGACAGCTTCTAGCCAAGATGTGACGGTAGAAAAAATTAATTTCAGCTTTCGTTTTAATCTCATAATGAATCTACAAACCGGCAGCACAAAGAATCACAAGTCAAAGGGTTAAATTCACCGTCGTCCGTCCCACACGTTCCCCAAACCCGCTCAGACTTCACAGTCTTCGCAACGTCTATCTCCCAGAAGCCACCGAAACTCCCTCAAAGTCTTCCAGATCTCAGACCTCGCGTTTGCCCAATTTCCTACGTGGCCGCTCGTTTGTACAGAGATTTTCGTGCGTTCGAGTCGTTCGATTAAAAGCGCAAACTATCGAGAGTCTCCTAATTGATAGCCCACGCGACACACAAAGGGCCGATCCTCTGGCCGCCAGAGACGCAACAATACCGTGTAACGAGTCGAACGAGCGGCGAAAAGGAAGGCGAGAGAACGCAGCCGGTGACTACCGCGAGAGAGGAGAGGTTCGCAACCGAACCCCCGAAGTGAAGAGCTCGATCGATCGAGAAAAAAATGGCGTGGCATGACGTGCCGTTGCGTGGGCCCAAGATAAGGCCCCTCGAGAGAGAGGGGGGGCCCTCTGCCTGTGTGCAGCGTGGCGCGACCCATAAGACGCCCGGAGTCGTCGAACCGGCAACGCCGAGAGACGCTGCTCTGTGGTCCCGCGGTCTCCTCAGGTAAGGAGAAAAAGGGAGAAAAAAGGGCCTGACTGCGACGGCGGGAGAGGGGGGGGGGAGAGGTCGCCCCCTAGAATGTCCTTTGTCGCGGGCCCTCCTCCCCCCCTCCTCCTCCACCAGCGTCGCCTGCTCGTCCACCCTCTCCTCGGCGACGAGTCGAGTCCTGAGGCCCCGTGTTCGTCGTTCGGGGCCCTTCACGTGCGTGGAATGCGTGCTCCTTCCAACCTGAACCTCCTATTTCTTTCGACCATCTCTCTGTACTTTTTTCCGGGGCCTACGATGCTTTCTTCCTCGCCGGAGTTCTCCCTGTTTTTTTTTCTTTTTTTTTTTTTTTCTACGTTCGATGAAGCTGTGACGGATGTTGCGTAATGGATCGATGAGGTAGAAGGAGACGTTAGAACGGAGTTTTCGAGTTCGCCGGACGGATCGTTGATAGATAGAGTTTTTGAAGGGTTCACAGGTGAGCAATTAAAAGCACTTGATTGGTAGCCAATGATCCGTGACGTGAACATGAATTTCAGAACCGAGTGAACTTTGGATAAAGGCTCTAGCCTTGCAATGCTGCTGGCGAAACGTCGGATATCAAAAATCATTTGTCACGGTTCTAACGTGGATGTGCCTTGATTGAACAATTCGAGCAACCGAGACACGGTGAAACCTCGAAAACCTCTTATTTCGCGATAATGAGATTTGTAGCCGAGGAATTGGATAGAGCTCACTTGACGTGTACGAAGTTGGTAGATGGATTGCAAAAATCCTCGAACCACCTATCTTTTTACCCACTTTCCCAAGTACTGTTGCATTCCGCTTGGAAGACGTTCGATTCCGTCCGTCGAACTGTCGGTCGTCGCACAGAATCTAGGAATCTTGATCGCGTGTCCGGTGCATCGGTGAAGAGGGATTATCGAGAAGGAAAGGAGATAGAAAGCGGGGTGGCAGAGGGTGGACAGAAAGAGAGAGAGAGAGAGAGAGAGAGGAGGCTGTATATACGAGAAAGCATCCTACCGAACTGTCGAATCGAATATCTGGGTAATGGCTTTCTGGGTCTCCCGCTGCCAGGAACACGGTCCCATCTACGGCAGGCTTAAATTAAGGGTGGACCCCTCATTTTCTTAAAATATTAAATCATCGTGCTGGTGTCGCAGCGGGGCTGCCAACCGGGGCCCCTGGATCCCGAGGAATGAGCCCCCGGCCCGTGCAGGAATTAAAATTCATTGGTCTCAGAAACCCATGTCACCGGTCGAGTGCCATCGTAAATACCTGCAGTCTCTCTTCTCGGTTGAGCCGAGGTCACCGTAAAAATTATGCTTCCACGATCCGCCAAGGCCAAGGGCCGACGATCTCCTCCGCGCCACCATGCTGCTCGTGACACCGCTAGTTTATGTTCGATGGAATTACCGTAAACAGAAACGTGCATCGATTACCGAACATCTGTCAAATTTAGCGGAATCTCCAAATTTATCGCAACCTCCGTTCTGTAAATAGACGTTGCTGGTGATTCCTTAATTTATAACTTTATAATATTAGGGGCGAAACAGAAGTTGCGTACCGCAGTGAAGTAACCTTGATCGGCGAATTAATCGAGACAGGCTATAGGACTTGCACTTCGACACTTTAAGAAACTTCAGAGGCTTCGAAATTAATCGCACCTGTAAATAGATGTTGCTAGCGACTGTTTAATTTATTACTTTATAATATGAGAAGATATAGAAGTTGCATACTACAGTAAAGTGACCTTGATCAGCGAATTAATCGTAACAGGCTATAGGACTCGTACATCGACACTTCGCCAACTTCCGAGGCTTTCACTGCCTCGATTACATTTTCTTAAATTTATTAAACTTTGCATACAGCGTAAACCCGGAAGTCTGAACGATAAATACTGCAGCGATAGTTGTTAATTAAATTTTCCCACACCAGGATGACCTTATTTTCCCGCGCCAAAGGTGCACCGCAAAAAATGAACATAGTTGCACACGTCCAACTCGATGATCGCTTTCACTCATTCATAGCCACTTACTTTTAATAAATCCCAACGCAAGAATACCCCCCCTCTCTCCCAAAAGCGAAATCCAGCAGCGTTTCCATACAAACGAGATCCGTTCCGCCCTCTCGAAGCGGCGCTCATTACCGCGCACAATAAATCGAGATTAAGCGTATAATTGTAGGCTCGGCGGCGAGATAGAGTCGCGGGAGGCGCAGGTGCGAAACTACGATTTCCTGTTAATCTTGTTCCAATGGCTGTGTCCCTCCCTGGAGGCCTAGCGGCGGCGAGGGCCCCCCCTTTAAATCGCACGGCAGATTCGTTAGAAGTCGTCGGGACGCATTAGCCGCCCCTTTTAGCCCGTTTCCAGCGGGCCACGATACGATCTTCGAGGGCGAGCTCCTCTCTCCTGCCAAGAAGCGGAGAGAAACGAGGCGCTCGCGACCGCTTTGCATTCGCCGCGTGAGATTTTCATCTGTTTTCTCGGAACGTACGCGGCGAATAAACGCGCGCGGAGAGAGAGTACGTTGAAAAACCTTAAACAGCGGGGGAAACGCGGCCGTGATCGGTCCCTTTGGATGTCCTTAGCCGGTGATGGTGCTCGCTGCGGTGATTGAGATTATTACGGGTTTGGCGGAAAAAGCGCGTGCACGAGAATCGAATATCGGATTATCCGTACAAGTTTGCGTGCTAGCTTTTTTGGTGACATTTCTTGAGCATTTTTATGGGAGATTGATGTTGGTCGATGGGAATAAGTGCAGGATACTGTGTAAGATAAAGGATAGTGGGTGAAAAGTTTTGCAGTGATCGATAGCAATTTTCTTCCATTTGGTAGGTGTAACTGGGTTCACCTGTGAAACAAAAATTGAATCCTTTTGCTCTGTATTTAAGAATGAGTGAAAAAGGCCGTAGCCATCGAGAAGAAAGTCCCGAGAGGACCTTGGAAACGTGAGAGGACTCTGTATTTAAGAATGTGTGTTTTTGTTCTTGCAAATGGGAATATGATGTGTTCTCTGCTTAACACACCTGATACCAGGTGAAAATGTAATTTTCTAAAAATCTAACTTCCTTTTGAAAATTCTCCCGTATCTTCTGATACACAGTGGCCTTACCTGCATAAATCCACCGCACTGAAAGGGTTAAATTCAGCAAATCCCCGATGCACTCTAAATCGAGAAGATCGGGCGTACTTTGATTTTTAAGGTCGCCTCTCGCGACTGGGTCACGGAGGCGATTTCTCTGAAGCGATATAGACAGACGTCCCTCTCTGGGTCCGTACGAGCGGACAATGTTAAGCACATTTCGGAACCTGTGCTCGAGAGTCGTCGCGTTTGTCAGAGGCTGACGAATCAGTATTCTCCCCGGGTAAAAAGTCTCTCTCGGTGTGTCGGTCGGTCGCGGAGGGGTTAATCGTTTTTAAAATTTCCAACACGTGAAAGAAGGGAGAAAAAGAGAGGGAGAGTGGGATGACCCGGGGCTCTCTCAAAAGAGCGTATCTCGCGCAAGCGGAGAACAGAGCCGGGTACCTGTTGACAGACATTTGCATCTGAATGGAGCGTGCTGTTCCGCTAAACGACTCGCCTAATCTCCCCGAGATTATTTTCTCGAGGACACGAGTTTCCTGCCCATTACCACCTCTTACGCCGTGTTATTATCCCTGCATCTCCTTTCTCGTTTCTTTCCCTTCTTTTCTCGTCGTTAATCCCTCGTCAGAATCGAACCTGAACCATCTGGAACGACAAGTGGACATTATTCTTCTCTGACAGTCGCCTATTATTCAAATAGATTCCTATTATACACCGTAACAACAGAAAGAATCATTTGAAAAATGCAATATTTCCGATTTATACATTACACGCAACCTAAATTTCCCCGGTTTAAAGCTCAAACTAAACTACATACACATTACCTATTCGACGAAAAACACGGTCTCAAGTTTGGGAATAGTAGGTCGCCTAATTTCGTCCATCCAACGAGGCACCATTGGTTAGAACCGGACACGACCCAGTTTCTATTTATCTACGTCAAAAATTGATGACTTTTCGGTTCTCCGTATCTGTGAACCATAGAGAGAGAAAGAGAGAGAGCTTACTTACAGTACCACTCTACTTGGAACCCGGAACGAAATCGAGTTACAGGAGAACCAGTCTACGGAGCTGTGTTAGCCGTTCCATTCGAAAGAGAGCTAGATAAAGGTAATTTAATTAATAGGGTGGCCAGGTATTATACGCGCATGCTGGGATTAATGACCGGATAAGATTGTTAATTTCACGTCGACCGTCCATCATGTCAATGCAAAGATACGCCACTGACAACGTTAGGCCATGGTGTATCCTGCGTCCGTGTGCCAGGAGCGTGCACCAACCGCTCGTGTGCACGCGTGTACACACTCGGTTGAGTGTATCAAGAACGTGTATACGTAAAGAGAGGAGGCCTCTCCAACAGGCATAGGCGCGGAGATATTTTTTTCTCTTTTTTTTTTTTTTAAACGTGGATCAGTGCACCGCGCTCTTGCACCTCGATGTAACATGGCGGTGTAATTGATTTTTTTGTTTGGACAGTGTTCGTTGAATTTTTGCGAGGAGAGTGGCGATAAATTATCGATGGAGGCTTTATGAGGGGTCTCTGCAAGTGGTTCGGCTGATTGAGACTGGAGTGTGTAATGGGAGTGTGCGGTGTAAGTTTGTGCAGTAGTACTATCGGTAGTTGGTGATTAAAAATTTTGTGTACTCGAATGGTGTTTCTGGTTTGAAAACTTGTCACCTGTTGGACGTAATAATCTTGGATCGTGGAAGCTTCTTCGAAGGAAGATGGGTATTTTTTAGAAGATTCAAGTGTCGAGCATTTAACTCGATCAGTATTTTTCTGTAATTAACTCTGGTGGCCGAATTACTGTTTTTTTAAGAATTTTCTATTTGTGTGCTGATTGTCACTTCTGCAATGGATACTAAATTGAGATCGATTTTTCTATAATTAACTCTTTGGTGACCGAATTAGTTTTCCTAAGAATTTTTTACTATCTACCTGTCATACCAAATCGAGACTATTTTTGTCCACTCGAATGGGCCATATCCGTCACGAAAGGGTCAATTATTCCAGAGCAACTTTCCATCTTAATTTCAGAATTCCACCAAGGCTTGTACTTTTATTAATCCCAATTTGACTAATACCCAGCATTTACCGTCCACTACATCCAATATCGACGCATAAATCTTTTAATTCGCAGTATTTACACGAACTTAGAACCTCCTGTATCATTAGACGCGATAAATCGACCATAGAATATTCGCAGTGTTACAGTATTAAAGGGTAAATAAATTCGAGCTGGGCGATAACAACGCTGATCATAGTATTTAAAAGATTACGCGAAAGCGGATACACCGCGTGGAGAGGGAGAGAGGAAAAAAAAAATAAAAAAACTCGGTGGCCGCAGAGAATATTTTTATCCTGATTTACGGAAATCAAGTTTTCGCGCGGGCTATTATCAGCCGAATGAAGTTGAAACCCGGCCGGTCCGGCGTTCCGAGTAATTTATTGGACAATTTCATCCGTGGTATCGTTCTATCGTCGGTGCAACACGTGCTGTTGCCCACGGTGTCATTTAACAGTTTTCCAATCGCGACTCGAAGGTTTTTATAACGCCGTAGCGAAATTATCGTTGGAGAAATTCACAATCCTTCCGTCCTCTTCTTCTCTCTTGAACGGATTCCTTGGGTTGCCTGTCCTTTCTTCGCGTGAGATGGCCACCGGTGCCTCGAGGTAGCTCTCTCTTTCTCTCTTACCTCGTGATAAACACGCACGATGACTGCGATCAAAGCGCTTGAACGTTCCGAGCTCATAATTCAAGCGACAGAGCGAGAGCTTGTTCGAGTGAACCTCGTAGATGCTCCGACGCAATATCTGTATGAGAACTTATATTCGCGTTTAAGCTTGCTCCGGTGAATGTCGAATTCCTTCTTAACCCTTTCGATACCAGAGAAAGGTGTGCGAGTAGTCGAATGAAAATTGATCTGAATTTAGCGTTACTCGCGAGACGATGGATAAATGAAAAAAATAATTTCAAGCTTGCAGGACTCTGCAATGCTTTGAGAAAATGTGAAATTTCTTCCTCAACCCTTTCGTTGCCACAGAGACGCATATGAGTGCCCTAATTAGAATTGGCAAATAAGGGATTCTCGAAAAAAGAATAATTCTGTCGCGAAAGGGTTAATATTCCTCGATTTGCAGTCCCACTGATCTCGAGCGAAGATTCCAACTTGCTCTCTTTGTCAACGAGAAGAGATGAATTTACTCGAAATTTTTAATATCCATCAGACACGACCCAACGTGATATTATCCCTAACGAAATCACAGAGGCCTCCAGCGACGAAGCGTCGTCGTTTCACGGAGAGAATCGCTGGTCACAAAAGGTTATCCCGTACAACAATAAGATAATAGGAAATTCTTCGACGCCGTCTCTTATTATGTTTCACGTCTCCGCGAACGGCGTTCCTCGTACCCAGGGCTAGAAAGAACAAAGAGAAACAGGGGGAGAAGAGGACCGATAGAGAGAACGGAGAGAGAGAGAGAGAGAGAGAGAGAGAGTGAGAGAACCATAGGGAGATTACGTGGAACAGCTTTCGCGTGCGAGAGAGGTAGGGAACGAAACGGTTTGAAAGGTAGGGGAAAAGAGGGTCGAGGGAGGGAACAATTAAAACACATTTATACGCCGGCCAATTCGTGATCACCATTCTCGTCGGCTCTGGGCCCTGAATAGGTCCCTGGATGACGTATTAACTCATATTTGTCTCCTGACAATACCCGGCTAAACTCTCTGCCCAGGTGTCCGACGTTTTACACTCTTCCATCTCTCTGGAGGACGTACGGACGACGAGCGTGCATGCTCGGAATTATAATGGGATAGACCATAACAGGACGAGAGACCAAGGGCCACGGGACAAGCCGGGGGAGTCCCAGAGGTAACAGGATTTCGTGAAAGGAAAAATTTCATTTGACCGGGTGAAAAAGGTGAGTGGGGGGAGGGGAGGAAAAGCGAAGATCGCGATGTCGTAAACAGTTGTAGGGTGTAATAAGAGGGGCTGGCTGACTTAGGGGGGATTCGACGGGGTCGTGAAACGAGACTGTTCTATGAAAAATTAAACGTGTCGTCGATGGTAGACGACGAGTTGAGAGAAGAGAGGAGGAAACATATATTTGGAAGTCTTCGAGACAATTTTCTTGCAGTTTTTTGTTAACTAGGAGAAATTCTGTAGACACTGTGAAAATGTAGATGAGGTTGGAAATTTTCTTCTGGTACACTGTTCGATTCTGCGATGTTCTCAGTTGTTGAACGTCGGTGTTTAAATGTTGAGACTAATAAAATCCCTCGGGTAACATTAGTGTTTCCCTGAAGGCTGTATATTGCTCGGAAGGTAGTGAAGAGAGAGAGGAAAAAGGAGGAGAAGTTCGAACTCGTTCAGGTTTTCAATTTTCGATTTAAAAAATGCAAAAGGGGACGCGCGTAAAGGAGTGGTGAGGTGATCGATAAGGGGCGAAGAGACGGGCATCGCCGGCACTGTCGGTACAGTTCCACATTCCACGTTCACGACGGGTGGCCCGTTCCTCGGGGTATCGCTGTCTTTCTCGAGCATCGTATTAGAGGGCACGACAGTTCCGTTGTGTGTTTTTGTGATTGATCACGTGATCTCGTCATTCGATATAATAAGATTCGCTTTAATCTGCCGGTGGAGATGGAACGAAGCCGCCACTGCCACGCTCGCAGATTACCGCATACCGAGATAAAAACTGTTAAGCATCGTTCCCTTCTACTCCCCCGCATATTATTTCTCGGATGTAACCAATGTAACGCTGCCTCCCAAGACGATCAGATGCGTGTTTTGCTTGATGCAGAATGCATCTACAGTTTGCATTTTGATGTAGTAATTAAATATGAGAATGCGGGCGAGATTGTGGGGATGCTTGGATCTAGAGATTTTACCGACGACAGAGTTGCTTATAAATGTGGATCATTCTGACGCCTGGATCTAAGAATTGTATTGTAGAAGTCTCGAGATCGTTAGAGTCACTATGATTCAAGGATTGTCGAGAGTTTGGGATCTTCGAGGTCTCAAGATTGGAGAGATTTGAGGGTCCTCCAGATCTAAAAATTGGTAGTGTCCGAGGTTCTTTGAGTTTAGAGGCGCTAGGATCCAAGGATCGCTGAGGTCTCTCGATCCTCAGGGTCCAAGGATCACCGAGGATCCTCAGTTCTTAGGATCCAAAGATCACCGAGGTCTCTCAATCCTTGGGATCCAAGAATCACCCAAGTCCCTCGATCCTTAGAGTCCAAGGTTCACCGAGGTCCCTCGATCCTTAGGGATCTCTGAGGTCTCTCAGTTTTTAGAACTGAGATTCCTCAATTCCTAGGGTCCAAGGATCCCAGAGTTCCAAGATCTGTAGATTCTCTTCAATCTCTAACTCATCGAGCTCAAAGTCCCCAACACTCTTCAGTCCCAAAACTACCCAAACTCTGTGCCTAAGCAGGCTTCTCTCAGAATTTCTCTGACCTCAGGATCCACTTGACACTGACACTCTCGTATTTCACACATCCTATCCTCACCTCCGTTACATTCTACAAATCCAATTCCATCGTCACCTATTCCACGCGTTTCGTGTAATGTAAAAAGTTCCGAAAGCTTGTAATATCGCCTCTATGTCATCAAACATTCCGCACTTTCCACGTATCCATAAAAATTCTCCACCTCTACCTCGTATGCAAACTGCGCGAAACATCTCTCTAACTCGCTGTACGGGAACGGAAGACAGCCGCGCCGGCAACCGGAACGAGAAAATATCAGCTCTCGTCGCGGTCGGCGTCGTCGTCGAAATAAAACGCGGGACTATCGCGTGGTTAAGATTCATTAAAATCGCAAACACAGTCGAATCTCCCCCGGTTGTTCAGCCGAATCTCACGCGGAGAGAGAAACGGGCAATGAGGAGAAAAAAAAAACGCGAAAGCCCAGGGAAACGGACGTGGGCGTAAAGGAAAATTCGTAGAGCCAACGGTGTATTTTTTTCCGATGGCCGGCCAACACCGTGGGGCTGGCTTAATTAGCCGCACATCCTCCACCTCCTCCCACCACCCGGTAGAAGGCGTTACATCATGAAATGTTTCGAAGCCAAGCGCTGATTACGTCAGCCGGCGTTTACACGGCGCGAAAACTTCGGAATTATTCTCGATTATTCAAATTCGCAACCCTTGCCGCGCGCGCGTTCTAGGGCCCGATTCAAATTTATGCAAAAATCCGGCAACGCGAACCGCCGTTCTTATTAATATGGATCAATTTTACCTACCTTCTCCCCTCTCTCTCTCTCCTACTCTCCGCCGATTTTTTTCGTCTTTTTCCATCGTGCTGCTTAAAATTTGAACACACCTAACCGACCGATAGTGTCGATTACGTGGTTCTTGAGGTACAACATCGACGTGTCTCTTATCGTTTCGAAGAAGATCGAAGGCGGTTTTCGCGCAGAAAAATCGAAGACATTAGAGAAAGTTGTGTAGCAGGCAGCACTGGAGACGAGGAAGAGGGGAACAAGTTATCCTTTTTTCCTTCGTGTTAATTCTTCGCGTTGGAATTTAATTAGCGGTGCCGGGTCGAGCGTGCTTATTCAACTCTCCGCTATTTAAATCTCCTCCTTGCCGTATCGCGTGGAAGACGTTTAATTTTGATTTCCCGTGGAAACCATTTAAACTATGGCGCAATAAAACCAACAGCGTATCTTGTTGCCCGTGTAATTATTGTGTTTATACGGATCATTCTTTTCTCGGCGGTGTTGCGCCGGTGCTTACCGTACCTGCACAGCGAATCACGTTGATTCAGTATTATTTTTCAATTCCTTTTATTATTATTATTCCAGCCCGGTCAAGGTAAATTCTCGGGACACGAGTGTACCGGGTGTCTCGTTTGTAGCGAACATCTGAATGAATTCCACTGCAGTTAAAAATTAGAAAAACACGGCCAGGAGAGGTTCTAGACTGAAAATTCAGGCTAAAGTTGCGTTCAAGATTATTTCACGAGTTCTGAAATTTGTTTAGGGTGCTGCGTTGTAGATTGTCGTCAAGACCAGTTCAACGATCTATAGTTTCATGTCCTTCAATAGTAAGAAAAGGAACGTGGATGATCTTGGAACAAGTTTCGTTGGAAATTACTACGAGAGGACTTTTTTCTATCACAATTGTTTGCATATTAACGCATTTACATCTCCTTTTCATGTAGTGCGATGTAATTTCAAGGTCACACTGTGTACACAAGCAGCAGTTTCTCAGAAATTTCGAGTAGTATCGCAGAATTCTGTGATCGAAAATACAAAAACAGCTTTTCAGCGATTACGGTAGGGAAACTTCCGTGCCACACGATTAATTGCGACATCGTATCTCGAGCTCTTCTCTAGAAGGGGCTCTTCTCTCTTCAGATATAGTTGAAAGGATCCTAGTCGGAGGTAAAGGCTCCTGTATCGTAAGTTAGGGAAATTTAAATTCGATCGCGATGCGGCTTGTTACGTGCGCGTTATTCTGTAATTCCACTTTTCGCGAGTTAACCGCCGAACTTGCCAGTTCCGAAGAAAGTTCCCGGTCGAACTTTCAGTCTTCCTCGGGTCGAAACGCAAAGAGAGAGAGAGAGAGAGAGAGATCCTCTTATCCTTATTTCTTCATACATTTCACCGTTGAACGAACAATTATTTGTACTCACCTGCACTCTTAATCTCGTGTTTCAGGAATCATGCCGTGGAAGAACGAACTGTAATCTCGAAAAGGAAAATCATCCAAGCATCAGAGGGTGAGTGAAAGAAATACACTTTTCCATCGAAAATTCTCGCTTGCATCGAAGAAAAGAAAGTTTAAAAAATCGTGTGTCACCTGGCTGGTTAAAATTCCGCGTTAAATCGATCTTCGCGAGGGGAAACCCAAAGTGGAAGAGGAGAGCCGAATCGGTGAGAGAAATAAGGAAAGAAAGGAAGCGGAGAGGGACTGTCTGAATACATTTGTCCAGCGCTCGCGACACAACACGAGGCTTCGAATAGTAAGAAACAATCGCGACGTTCGATGAATAGAATCACCGTGTGTGGAGAAGAAACATCGTCGAATCGGGGGCGGCGAGGCGGGGAAAAGGAAATATTTGGAGACCGCGTCACGCGTCCTTAGAGATTGCTCCGCGACGTTAGTAAAAGTCGGCGGGAATATCGCGGTACCAACGGTGAATTTCGTATTCCCGGGTGGTAGGCTAGTCAGCTTCTGACAATACCGGGCCGTGTGGAGTGACGTCGACGTATGTGCGCGCGGTATGTACACCTAACTGTGCCATACGAAATGCCCGCCTGACCCTATTGTAGCAATGTCTGCGAACCTACCGAAAGAATCGAACGAGTCTGCCCCGCGAACCTGTCCATTTTCTTCGTTACGTCGAACTCTGTATGCACTCTTCTCTTTGTAACCTGGGAATTTGTTTACCGACGATGTAAGAAGACTACAGAGAGAGAATCGTGATAATAATAGAGGAAGGAGAGAGAGAGAGAGAGAGGGGGGAGGACAAACGAACGCAGTTGAAACGAATCTGCATCAAAAATTCCGCGTGGAAGACAATGAGAGTTGATTTGGAAAGGCGCGTATCGATAGGGCAATGGGGGTGGTTCGGTCAGCGGAACCGTAGAACGACCGTATTCGCGGCTGAAAGAGAGATAGATTGATAGTGGAGGAGAAAGAGATAGAAAGAGAGAGGGATCAAAAAAAAAAGAGAGAGCGAGAGAGGGAAAAAGAGGAACGAACGACGGTCGACGGCATTTTGTTTCCGATCGTTGCACGAATGAGCCGGCAAATTGGAGTCGAATTTAGCCGGGCTTTTGCGAGCCGTTTAAACCTTTCGCTATGCCGCGGCGCGCTCGTAGAGTTTGCTGCACGCAAATGAAGAATTGTCAGCCAAATACGGTTCGAGAGTGGTAAGGGGCGGCGGCAGGGGATGAATGGGGCGTAATGCCGGGTCTACCCTGATTGTTGCCCTCTTCTCTCCCTTCCCTCGACCTCTCGAACCCATCGGAATTTCCACTACGAATTTCCGTCGGTGCCTGCGACGTCACTTCCGTTCCAGGGACAGGGCGGCGGAATCGTCTAGTTCTGCGGCTCTAGCAGCTCGCGTTTCGCTATTTTCACCGTTGCACACACTCTCTGTCTCTCTTTCTCTAGCTTTCGTTACCTTGAGACGCGCGGTTCAAGTAGAATTTCGAATATCGGGATCGGTAGAAAGAACGTTGGTTCTCGAGCGGGAAAGTTAATGGAGAAAAAACGGGCTTACTAACGGTTACTTCTTTCTTTTCGTCGAGAAGTTGGGGTCTGCTTCTTCTCTTTTTTTTTTTACGGATTAACGAAGCGTCCCGTGGTTCGTTCGAATCGCTCGTGCTATTTATTCGATTACTCGGGGAAGAAACGATCGGTTAGGCAGAGGAGGACCGATGAAATTCCCATAGAAATATCGCCCCATGTCTTTCACAGTCCGATGAACCTTAACAATCGGCCTGTTTCGGTGTTGAAAAGGGAACGCGGTCAATTTGAGGCAAACGATCGCTGACAGCCGGATGCCTGACCGCGCACCGCGTCCACTGAATTCAGGCTAAAAACCTCGAAAACGTCGAATAACGCTCTTAAAGACCGTGACGAGCTTTCTTGGCTCGAGGAGGCTGTCAGCTCTCCCAGGTGTGCGTGCCCTTAGTTTCGGCCCTGGGAAAATACGGACCCCGTGAAAATTGGACCGGTGAACAACGGCTGGGATATACCTTGGATCTTAATCCTGACAAGTATGCCTTCATTACTGGGATAACGACGTCATTTATTGACGTCGACGCTTAAGGAGGAAATAATTCTTTGAAATATCCAGCTTCTCGTTAATCGTACAATTTGTATCTTCAATCCTGCTTCGTGACCGAATTACTCATTTTTTAATTTCTTCTTTATCCAATGTATTCCGAATTCGGCGAAAGTTTTATTCGGGTACCCAGATGAGACAAATGTGTCTCACTGATTACCAAAGGCTTAAATGATTTCTTTGCAATAACTTTCGACGAATGAGAATCCTGCTTCGTGACCGAATTACTCATTTTTTAATTTCTTCTTTATCCAATGTATTCCGAATTCGGAGAAAGTTTTATTCGGGTACCCAGATGAGACAAATGATTTCTTTGCAATAATTTTCGACGAATGAGAATTTTTAGGATCAGTAGAGAAACTTACAAGCCTCGAACAGTATGTTCGACGAGTTCTTTGAGCTCAGATTTCACCAAATTCAAACGAATCCGAAAAATCGCAATTTCTCTACGAATTCAACAATCAGATTGAATGCGTTGAAATTCAGTGCCTCCGAGAAATTGTCACCGAGCCCAATTTCCCGTCAGAAATGCACACGGCATCGTGCAGCGCGAAAGTAGCGTGAAACACGAAAGAGCAATCCCCGTTAGAAGGGGTGTGAAACGCGTCTGGCCATTCGACGACCGAGGATGACGCCGAAACGCGGCCGGAAACAATGCCGCGACACCGCGTAATACAATATTGCGAATGGTTACGCGTGTCATTATCCTGTGGCCGTTATCAACCACGACGCACTTGCCATGGCAAACAGAAAGAACGATTTCGCGGCGCGATGCTCCCGCGCGTTTCCGTCGATGCCCGACACCGCGTCGTCTGATACGTATTATCGTCGGGCTGATCGTAAAAATAGGGGTTGCACCGACGAGGGGCGCCGAAATTGGGGTAATTCGCGAGATAAGCGCGCGAGTGTCGCGGTTAAAAAACGACGCCTGGGTGAAACGGCCGGTTGGTGTCGGCGATATGCTCTTCCTTCTATTTGTCGTTGTGTATTTTTGGGTAAAATATAGCGAGGAGAAATAGACGAAGAATGTTATAAGTAGGTACTGTAGGTTAGAAAAGATTTGTGAAATTTAGGGAGAACGAAAATTCACTGTAAAAGAGTCTGGAGCAAGTTTTGCCACGGATGTTTGATATAAATACTTCTCTGCTTCCATCTCAAATTTGCTTTTTTACGTTAAAAAAACGTTTACGTTTTTTTTTATGTTAAAACTCCCATAAAAAGTCACAATCGATATCTTTCACAGTTCTATCGAAGCAATCGAGTAGATTTCCACAAAACTTCGGTACAAACATATTTCCATTTCCATCCAGAATTTTTTTTTCGCCATAACTCAGCACAACAATGTGAAATTTATAGAGAATAAAAAGGCCCATAAAAAATCACAATCGGTGTTCTTCGCGCTTCTACCGAAATGATCGAGAATGTTTTCCATGGCAGGTTTCATATGAATATTTTTCTGTTTTCACCCCGAAAATTTTTTCCCCCCATTTTTCACAGCGTGTAAAATATCTCTTAATTATTTCACGCGCTGTAAACACTGTAAAAGGTAGAGCTTCGATCATCCAGCGCGAAAGCTCGCGCCGCCCGCATTTTTTCGTTTCGAGCGCGTTGTTTCATCCGCGTCACCCTCGGCGCACAGTTACACGATGGGTGTTTCGTTTCGCGCTTTACACCCCCCCCCCTCTCTCTCCTCTTTATTATCGTTATCGTCATCATCGTGGCGCGGTTTTAACGTCGAAAGCGCGACGCGTGTACTCTCCTCTGCGTTGCGTTACTTTTTCTATAGCCGGTCGTTCCGTATCACAGTCGTCGTCGTCGACGTTGTTACACGGCTAACTTTCGACACGATTGCACGTTCAGATCCGGCGATATTTCTAATACGACCAATCCTGGCGCCGTCCTCGAGTGGCAATTGTGGGACAATAAGAATAATTCGATCGTTACTGTACCTTACACCGACGTTGCGGGAAATATAAAAATTTTCAGCCGTGTTCGTGGAAAAGTAACAGTCGAGACGTTTCAGGGAGAAAGGGCGCATACGTCAAATTGCCATTTCGAGGGAATCGATTTCAAACTTTTCATTATCGTATTTGCTTGGTAAAAAGTGAGACAATTAACCCTTTGAGGACGGAAAAGTACGTGTTACGTTGAGATACTGATTACTTTTGAAAATTGTATATTTTGTAAATATAGGTGAACGAGCTAACTATTTTTATTGCTTAAAAATATTGAGTTGTTAATTGTGTTCGTATAGGAGTGCATAGTCCGCAAAGGGTTAAGGACAGTGATATAGCTTTATTATAACTAGTTTAATGATGTATGACGTGTTACGAAAATTAGACTGGTAATGAATGTTTGAGTGTCTGTGTTACTGTTCCCGAAAACTGTCTGTGCGTGCTATTTTATCAACTTGCTGTGTGTTTCTATTTGCTGTTTAAATGTGTAGTGGAGGTGGTTGAAGAGTGTTGATTGGATTTTAGTGAGTGTTCCGGGGGTGACTGTCGTGTCGAGAGGGTGGGGTTATTGTTGTAAACTATTTGTTATATTGTAGGGTCGAGTCCTGGTTCCTCCGGTCGGTCGGCAGGCTGCCGCTTCTGGTGGCCAGATGAGAGGGTTTCCGAAATCCTTGTAAAATTGCGAGCCGTGTCGCCTAAACCTTCGCCTTGACCATATTTAGGTTTTTACAACCGAACAAAGGCTATGCGCCAATTCTAACTCTCCGACAAAATGTAGACTCTTCAGAAAATCGAGGAAAAAGTGAACACGTCAGAGGATAAAAAGGAAAGGGAAGCACAGGGTGAAGGATCTGTAGGAAGTATCCTTTTTCTAATTCTATCCTCGCACAAATTTTCCCTGCAAACAAAAAATTCAATTTCGGGGTGACCTACGTTCGATCCGAGCGAAGGTCCAATTAGAGGCGAGTTTATCGCGTGTGAACGTAGTCTAAAGCTGCACGTGCAGAAAGAGGCGGTGAGGAGAGAGGAGGAGGAGGAAAGGGTGTACTTCAGCATCGCTGTTGGGACTTCACAAAACAGATTTAGCAGGTGAGGTCGGGAGAGAGCAACAGAGGGGGCCCCCGTAAAGAAAGCGTTTAATTAACCCTTTGATCTCGAAAACAGCGTGGCAGCCGCGCACTTAGCTAACGGGGCTACATTGATACCGAACTTCGTTAAGCACTTTAACCTTTACGAGGTTCATTTTCGAATTAATCTGCCCTGTCGATTGTCGGCGTTTGTTCCCACCTTCTCGGAAAAACGCCGTTTCTGCTCGCGCGTCTCGTGTCTTCCGCGTTTTTCTCACGCGACGAATTTTCACGGAGAATTCTTTGTATAGGTACTTTCAAACTGGAGGTTGACAGTTTTCTACGCTGTCTTTCGTTATCCTCGCTTAATTAATCGAGGTTCGGGATTAAACGAGTTAAGCAGAATTAAGGAACCAGTGACGAATTTTCTTGATATGTTAAATTTTGTAGTTATTAGTGTGAAATTGGTTGGATGGTTGGGCTGACTAAACGGAAGACGGTGAGAATTTCTTAGACAGAACCAAGTGTGACCTCCATCGCGTGTCCGAACGGACTCGTGCAAGAGTTAATACACCCTTAAAACGACTATAAAATAATCTTCAAGTGTTACAAGAATGATTTTGAAGACTATAATCCTATCCTACGTTCCCTCTCAAATTCTGTAACTTCGTGCCTCACGAGTATTCGAAACATTTATCTTATCTAAGCAAATAGAAAGGTATAGTCGATGGAAAAAATATAGCGAAATGGTAAATTAAAGCATTACATGAATCAAAGCTGGGGTACACTTCATATAGCCCTGGCTAAAATATCCGAGCCCTTATCTTTCTCCCTTATCTCAGATTTCTGTTTTTAATTTTGTCCACATTTCTTCCAACGACTATACACCGTCTCTATTTTTACTATTATCCCAAAACCTCGCTAAAACACTCACGTAAACTGAGACACCGAGCAACAGTTTACAAACCGTTCCTCGGCATCTTTACGAGAAGAAGCAAGCGAGTAAGTGGTCGCGTATCGTTATCACCGACAATATTTACTTGATAATCACGGCGAAACCGCGTTTGGTCCATTGATCAGCTAGCACGGCGAGACGCAGAAGGGCAGGCGGCGTAAGGGGGTGACGAGGCGAGCCACCCGGCCCGTTGGGACGTAAATAATAAAACTGCGAAGGTAAATATAATTACCTAACTGTGTGTGTAACGTGTTTGTAAGCGGGCGTGCCGCGGCGGAACAACAATTGTAAGGTTCTCTTGAAAACGAGTCGCTTTTGAAAGGGCGGCCCTGTGCACCAATGGCGCGCAAGCTTGAATTAAGATTTCAGTGGCCCCCGGTTGCCCGTAAAAGATTGCGCCACTGGCCAATTTAATCTCTACCCGGGTCCGCGTACGAGATCCTTTTCACTGGCCTTCCTCCATTTTGTTTTCATCCAGGGGATCACAATGACCTCCCCGCGTAAACATCCAACTGAATGGTTCGCCGATTAATTAACTGGCCTCTACTCCATCCCCTTCTACCCGCGTTGCACGCGTCTAAGATCTGGCAGCGCAAGAAGGGTACAGGGTGATTCACGTAAATTGGGACGATTGAATGTTACCGATGATATTAGCGATATGAGAAAATGTTGTTAGGAAGAATTTAAGTATTTCAAGGAGCACCCTTTGCGTTCCATTGATGCTGTTCGTAATATGCACCGTAACTCCGTTATAATGACATGTAAATAGAACGATAAATTTAGTGTAAATATAGAAAACGTATAATATAATTTATTTCATGGTATTGTAACAAGCAAACGTTGAATAAATTCCTAATTCGTATTAAAAAAATTATTTAACACGATAATTTCAGCTTTATTATGATTATTCTTGATAAATGACCACAGGTCAACTTGATTTTTAATCGTTGTAATCTTTAAATTCAGTGTGAATAGAGAAAATGTGTAATATAATTCATTTCACGATATTATAACAAACAAACGTTGAATACATTTTTCATTCGTGTACGACCAAAATAATTGTTTTTATACGAATTAAATATTGATTCAACGTTTATTTGTTGCAATACCGTGAAATAAATTGTATTATATATTTTTTCTGTTTACACTAAATTTAAAGTTCTGTTTACATGTTATAACAATTAGAATGTAGACGTTTTGCCGTTTCACGGTTTTTCCTCTGTTAATTATGTGTTTATAAATCATTTCAAACTAAAGCAGCACCATGCCCACCCTTAATTAAACCGTCTCAGTAGTTTACCGTAATTAATAATCTATTTTCGGAATTTATACGAGAATTTTTGAATTTTAGTAAATACTAGAGTCAGTGTCCACCCTGTACACACTCAGCCTTCTTGTAACACTTGTATACATTAGAATCAATTAGAATTTCAATACAATAGACTGAATAACAATTCATTTTAACTAATACCTATTAGAAATTTTCCTTTTAAAACAAATATAAATCATTTTACCAATTACTGGTACTTGCTAGACATTTAATATCAGACTTTAAATATTCTCCTTTCGGTTCTTTTAAATACAATCAAATAATTTCTTCAATTATCGATACTGACTTGGAATACTCCGCTTCGAATAAAATATTTCGAAATTATTTTGAAGGTTTAGGGAAATAAACATTTGAATTTTAGTCATCGTTGTTCTTCAGACTTGTCGAATAGGATATTGAAATTACTTTGAGAGGTTGCTTTTTCGTAATAGCAATTGAAATTAATTTGAAATTTTTCTTTCAGTATCCTTGTGGAACTTGTAACGAATGCTGCTCCTAATTCTTAACACTTGCTGTAAAATTATTAGTTTTTGCATTTTAACAAAGTGAATTAATATTCCTAATTCTTATAAAATTATTAATAAACGTGAAATATTCTTGTAACGGTAATCTTATGAGAAATACTCGTATAATTAATTCTGAAATTTTTGCTTACATGTTATAACAATTGTAACGTTTACGTTTTGCTGTTTCGCAGTGTTTTCTCTGTGAATTCTATGTTTCGAATTTATTTCAAGCTAAAGTAACGTCTGTGTACTGCAGTTCAACCTAATTTACTTAAATTCGAATTACGATACAGTATATTTACAATTCTACCTGAATTTTCGAAATTATAAACATCACCAGTAAACTTCCATTGCATGTAAACAATATTCTCCACTAATCGGTAATTATAAAGTAATTATAAAGCAATTATAAAGTAATTACCGAAAAATATACACTTACATTCTCATGTTGGATCATTTACCTCTCTTCTTCTCGTCTGTTCACACATTCTCTCTAACTCTCCCAATTTCGTTATCCAATCGTTCATATTTACTCTCATTTTCAAATTTCACACGTTATTCTCATTTCAATACTATAGACTGGATAACAATTCATTTTAAATATACATATTAGAAATTTTCCTTTTATAACAAACATAAATCATTTTACCAAATACTGGTACTTGCTAGACGTTTAATATAAGACATTGAATATTTTCCTTTCGGTTCTTTTAAATACAATCAAATAATTTCTTCAATTATCGATACTGACTTGGAATACTCCGCTTCGAATAAAATATTTCGAAATTATTTTGAAGGTTTAGGGAAATAAACATTTGAATTTTAGTCATCGTTGTTCTTCAGACTTGTCGAATAGGATATTGAAATGACTTTGAGAGGTTGCTTTTTCGTTCCAGCAATTGAAATTAATTTGAAATTTTTCTTTCACTATTTTTCATATATTTTCTCTGATATTGAATTTATTTTATGACTTGCTATTTTGTTTATTAATAATTTATCATCCAAGTAATTTGCATGAATTGCATGTTAAGTAGTTAGTTGATTTATTATCGTATATTGTGAGCTGATTTGGAACGAGTGCACGGAACGAGTGCACTATGCCCACCCTAAATTAAACCGTCTCAGTAGTTTACCATAATTAATAATTAATTTTCGGAATTTATGGGAGAATTTTTGAATTTTAGTAAATACTAGAGTCAGTGCATCGCGTATTGAAATAAATTAATCACTCAATAAGTATTAACATTAGATTGTTTTCTCGATATGGCCATGGTGGTCATTAGTGACTGGAGTACCTCAAATGTTTAGAATAATTAAAATAAAATAAATGTTGACAACTAATAATTTTGAACGTCATAGCTAGCTAGACATTATTTTCAATTGAAAAAAAAAAATTATAAAGCATAATACTATAATCCTATGCTTAAAATGTATTTTCTTGTGGCCGCCTGACAGCAACCTGTAAATCTGGCGTGACAGTGAACGTGTTAATAAGTAAATGTTGTTCATTTTCATCAGAAAAATCTCATCAATATGTTAATAAATATTTCAGGATAAAAAAACGTAAAATTAATAACGTTGATATTTAAATCGCTTGGTTGCCTCGACTCACGTTTCATGCTTATCTTTTATTCGCTGTCCTTGTCTACGTTCGGCAAACTACAAAGGCGGGCGCGAGGCTCGAAAACGTAGTCCCTGACTCTACAAGTGTCAGGTTTAGCTTCCTTGCGGACTGACACTTGTGGAGAATTTACTGTACCTGCGTAAGAGTAGTTCACACTCACGCGAATTCAGTGACTACAATTCCTACGCTTTATAGTCTCTCTCAAAATTGGAATCAAGAAGGAAAAGAAGCTTAACTAAATCCAACCGTACCACAGCAACGAGCATTTCCTCCACGCAATTGAAACGCACCTTGATCGACCGTGGACCGAGACCACCGACGCACTTCACCCCGTCTAACCCTTGCTCCTACAACTCGATAAGCAAAAATACGCACCGTTAAAATCCACGTTCTTTTCTCCCCCGTAAAAATGATTCCGCCGGCAAATTTGATCGGATAAATGTTCGCCGACGAACGACGGTGGTCGCGAGAGCTACCCTTAACTCGCCGCCCTAGCCGTGCTCTCTCGGTATACCTACAGAGTCGGGGGGGTACAATGGGAACTGAAGCTGTACGGTAGCTAGGCGAGCATTATGCGTATCTGGTTCCTCCAGAAAGAACGTACGGAGCGAGCAGGTAAATTCAGCGGCGAGAAACGTTCGAATGCGCGCCGCTCGTATTGGTATATATACGCGAGCGAGCACTCGCGGTGACTCGAGTGCGCTTCGAGTGTTCGCGTAAGGCACGTAGATAAAATACGTGCTCGGTGCACGTACGCGCGGGTGTGCCCTCCTCCCTCCCTCTCCCGAGGGTAATTGGCCCTCTTGATCGCGTTCGTAGGACCCGCTTTTCAATATTCTCTCGTTGGCTTGTTCCCTCCTTCGTGCCCTGCGTCCGCTTTTCTCCTCTTTCGATCTTTCCAGGCTCCTTTTTGCGGGAGCGACGCTCGCTACCACTCGCTGTTTCTTCTCTTCGACCTTACGACTTTCCCCTGGATCATTCTTAATTCTTCTGGTTCGACATTTTCCAAGTTTAACGTTCGCAGAATTTTTTTTCTTCCCTTTGATCGACCCTGGAGTCGCCCTTTCAGACTCTGATCCTTGCAGGATGGTTTATTTTTTTCGTTCGGAGTGTGTAGGTAGAGTTCGAGTTTAATTGTATGTTGTTGTATTTGTGGGTTTTGAGAGATGCAGTTGTTTTGTTTTTAGTTTGTTAGGTTCTCGTGTTTGGTTTCTCTAGGGTTCCCAGGTGAATTTTTAAACGTGGACCCCACGCCAAGTCGGTGGGCTGTTCGGCGGACAGGTCAGTTTGGAATTCGAACAGGCTGCTACCGTAGGAGCTGCTACGGGGCGGGGCAAACGTCAGGCAAATGGAAAGCATCCCTAATTTGAAACTGAGAAGAGAGAGAGAGCAAACAAGTGGCG